>NC_079320.1:67830655-68130655 GCF_029931775.1 Euleptes europaea | reverse complement strand
TCTGTCTCTTCTGGATATCTTTTCTCAGGGAGGGAATGGAAAATTCTCAACTGCTGCCAGGAATCTAAGAAGTGTTGGGAGTGGATAATCCAAAGAAGCTTAATTCTGATAAGATGGTGCTGTTTTGTGTCAAGAAATTTACTTTGCCTGGCAGTTTCTTGGTTTTCTTGGAAGATCTTTCATTCTAGTTTGTACCCTTCTGGACACCTACACTTTGGAGCATCCTTTTGATTGGGGCCAGGCCTTGAGTAGCTGGAATACCTGCCTTTTGGATTTTGAAATTTTGTCTGGACTCTGTGTCTTAGTCTGGTCAGATAACACCTGGATTAGAGAACCAAAGTTTGTATAAGTATTTTAGGTTAACTGTTTAGATGTTATTATTTCTCCTTGTTTTGTACTTGCTGTTACATTGTAACCTTTTTACGCATTTCTTATAATAAACTTTATTAATTATATCTTGTGGTGTTCTTTGGGTTCTGGGGTTTCAATCTAAAACCAGTATTTAGGCCTACATTGGCCACAGCTATCAAAATATTTTTTTGGGAACTCACCCTGCAAGTATCCTACATTGCAAGTGTGACTTCTTGATTAACATCTGGTAGGGCTAGAGACTTGGTTCCTCGGTCTCTTGGTGGAAGGGTTAGTCAGAGGAATTGATGGTAGCCAGCATGGTGTAGTGGTTAAGAATGGAGGTTTGGAGCTGTGGACTCTGATCTGGAGAATCAGGTTTGATTCCCCACTCCTCCACATGAGCGGTGGAGGCTAATCGGGTGAACATGCTTCCTACACATGAAGCATGCTGGGTGACCTTGCGCTAGTCACAGCTCTCTTAGAGCTCTCTCAGCTCCACCTACCTCACTGGGTTTCTGTTGTGGGGAGTGGAAGGGAAGGTGATTGTAAGCCGGTTTAATTATTCCTTAAATTGTAGAGAAAGTCGGCATATAAAAACCAACTATTCTTCAGTGAGGATTCACTCCCTAGCACTTTTGTGTTTTGTTTTGCCTGACCTGTCACTTTTAATGTATCTTGACACTGTGGATTGACAGTTAATGAATCAGGAATAGGTACACAACATATTGTATGTTGCTGTACTGAAAGATCAGAATTTGTGAATTCTTCTAGATACATCAGAGTCACTGGAGATGCCAGAACATAATTTGATCATTTTAGGCTATTTTGTTCAGTGCAGCAATTCCTCGTCATTGTCACACATGCCTTGGTAATATCCAGACTGAATCACAATAACATGTTACTATAACATGGGATGTTAATAAGGAAGCCACTGTAATGAATGTGTAACGCCCATGCTTTACCAAGACCTCTGGTTGTTGTTGTTGTTGTTGTAGGCCCCATTCAAATAGTCAGTTTTAACCTTTAAACCCCTAAATGGTTTAGTTCCAAACTACCTGTATCCATCTGTGGGAATCTGCTCAATGCCTAATATATGTTAGTGGTGCCTTGTTGGAAGAACCTACATGAACAGATGCGAGCCCAGCCCTTGTGACAGGGCCTTTTCGGCTATGGTCCCCAGAGTGTTAATTATCTGAAGCTGGATGAATTGCTACCCCATCTCTTCTTGCATTTCATTGGAAATTTAAAAAAATATGTTCCTTCTGGATGCTTTTTAAAAGCTGATGGTATTCCTTGCACTGAAGCCTGGATTGTTTGCTGCTCTTTCTTACCTGCTTTTAATGGTTTTGCTATTTTAGTTCGTTTTATTGGTTGCTATGTTTGCTTTGTGATTATTTATGGTTTTAATGGATTGTGTTTCTGTTACTGTGAACCATGCGTGCTCTTGAATAAGGGTTGCCAGGTCTCCCCGGCCACCAGCGGGAGGGGGGGTATGGTTGTCAGATCCAGGTTGAGAAACTCCTAAAGATTTGGAGATGGAGCCTGGGGAGGACAGGGACTTCAGTGGGGTACCATGCCATAGAGACCATCCTCCAAAGCATCCATTTTCTCCAGGGGAACTGACCTCTGTAGTCTGGAGATGAGCTGTAATTCCAGGGGATCCACAGGTCCCACCTGGAGGCTGGCATCCCTATACTGAATGCACAAAGGTGGGATAGAAGTACAATATATGCCTTGATGCTAAAACGAATGTGACAAACAAAGAAGTCAGCAAAGAAAAAAACCTTCTCATTTTGATATGCAGTCATGTTGTTGGTAGCAGATATCTGTAGCATGACAAGAAAAAGGCCATTCCTTGTACAGCTAGCTTGTAAACAATAGTAGGAACTTAACCCAAAGGAAATACCTCATTCTTGCCAACTTAAGCACATTGTTTGTGCTGGAAAATCATGTAGGAGGGAAAATGGCAAGATTCATCACTAAAAATAAGTGCAAGCTTTGCCTTTGATTCTGCCACAAAGGGATTGGAGGAGGGGTGTAATTTTGTCACATTATTTTAGGCTGTGCGCTAACTTTGGAATATAGTGCTTTCATCTCCTTCACGACGTAGAACAACAAAAGATGTTTGCAGATTCTAGTGAACGGAACGTTATATTCTCTTTCCCACGTCAGCATTAGTCCATTGTTTGTCAGAGGGACAACATAAATTAAGGTGACAACATAATCATTTAAGGCACTTTGTCTCTCCTTGATAACATCACAGGGAAATGATGGAGTCCACATGTCATCCCATGGTTGCCTTTGCACTCTTTTTCTGCTTTGAGGGTTTTGTGTACAAAAACATGTTGCTCACAAAATAAGTAAAGACCTCTAGAGTATCACCTTTTCCAGAATGTTGCTCCAGATCATCAGCAGAATCTTTTTCGTTTGTATAACGGTGAACATACAACCATTCATCATGGACACTTTGCTCATTTCATCTGATACTTTATTGTTAGGGAGGAACAGCGACATGGTATATAGCCCGATCTCAGAAGCTAAGCAGGGTCGGTACTTGGAAGGGAGACCACCAAGGAAGACTTTGAAGAGGAAGGCAATGGAAGGGAGACCACCAAGGAAGACTTTGAAGAGGAAGGCAATGGAAGGGAGACCACCAAGGAAGACTTTGAAGAGGAAGCCAATGGCAAACATCTCTGCTTCTCACTTGCCTTGAAAGCCACTTGCTGGGGTTGCCATAAGTTGGCTGTGACTTGATGGCACGTTACACCCACATCCACAATTTATTTTCATTTTATTTATTTTTTTAGTGGAAGCCAAGCACAACTAGGACTTGGCTGCTTGCAAGTCCATCTCAAATCTCTTCCACCCTCCCTTTCAGCATCTGATAACATAAGGTGGTATAGTGCTAACTGTTTATATTCACATATTGAAAACACTTGGGCACGATCTAGCTGATATGAACTAATACACTTAAGTCCCATTAATTTCTGTGCAAGTGCTGCACAGTGCCATCCAAAGCCAAGTGACAACCTTCTAAGGCCATTGACTTCAATGGACTTAGAATGGTGTAATTGTGTTTGCCCTGACCTGGATGGCCCAGGCTAGCCCAATCTCATCAGATCTCAGAACCTAAGCAGTGTCTCCCAGCACCGCAGTTCCACGTGGGTGGGAGGAGCTGTCAAAAGGCACACAGAAAAAAACTAGTTTTAAGTTCCTGCCCGTCCCCTTTCCATCTGTAAATACATCTCCCCCTTTGCCCTGTCCCTCTCCTTCCAAATGGTTCCCATTTACCGTTCTCCCTGTAAATAGATTATAATTTTTTTTCTTAATGCAACGTTGCAATGATTGCCCCCACCCAAACCCTATTCTCCTGCCCTCCACCTTCAAATCACTGTAGGATTGGCAGTCCCCCCCCCGCCCCCCACCGGGGAGCCAGGGTTACAGCCTGTGGATAACTCCCCCACCCTCCCCACACACCGATCAACACTGCCTTCCTCCCCCTCCCAACATTGTGTGTTCGTTTCTTTCTTAGGTTTTTTGGCTGTGTACAGACATCCAGTTCAATAAATTATTGGCATGAACGGAAGAAAAGACCCTAAGCAGTGTCAACCCTGGTTAGTACTTGGTCTGAGAGACCACCAAGGAAGTCTAGAATTGCTATGCAGAGGCAGACAATGTCAACCTGCCTCTGAATGTCTCTTGCCTTGACAGCCCTATGGGGTTGCATAGGTCGGCTGTGACTTGATGGCAAAAAGAAGTACTTAGGATGTTGCTGCCCCTTGAAACAAATTGGAATCACAACGGTTTTAACTGTGGCTATATTGTGCCCCCTATTTCAGACTAGTGATCTGTTCAAGGTGCGGAGCTTCTGGTTGGCTTGGGGGCCCCATAATGTATTCACTGTTCACCTCAATGAGGCAACTCTGCTTAAAGGGATGCTTGTGCATAACCCCTCTCCAATGCAGTGAGCATAAAAGCCCTCTTGAGGAGGAGCTTCAGGTACAGAGAAGAAGAGTTTGTTTTTATATGCTGACTTTCTCTACCACTTAAGGGAGACTCAAACCGGCTTACAATCACCTTCCCTTCTCCTCCCCACAACAGAAACCCTGTGAGGCAGGTGGGGCTGAGAGAGTGTGACTAGCCCAAGGTCACCCAGCTGGTTTCATGTGCAGAAGTGGGGAAACAAATCCAGTTCACTAGATTAGCCTCTGCCACTCATGTGGAGGAGTGGGGAATCAAACCAGGTTCTCTAGATCAGAGTCCACAGCTCCAAACCACCACTCTTAACCACTACACCACACCGGCTCTACACCACACCAAAGGCTCTGAATCAAAATGCCTTTGTAATCTACAGCTGCTTCCACTTAGGGATGATTCTCCCTGTGTCTCTTGCTATTTCTTTGAATGCAGAGGCATTTGGTGCAACAATGGAATATCCGCAGGGCAGTTTTCCAAGGACTTTCCTTGGTTCAACTGCCAATGGCCACCATTCCTCCCGGCCACCAAAGGGATTTTTCCACCTTTTAAAAAAGCTGGTAATTGCTGTACAGATGTAACACAATAACATTACAATCAACTACAGCCATGATCTACTAGTTCCTCTGAATTCCCAGCTTTAATTTTAAAAAGTCTGTAACCCCAAAGGCAAATAAATAGCCACAACATTTATTTATTTTGGATATTTCTATCCCAGCTCTTCAGAGTCTTGCTCAAGGCAGCTTACAATTTTTTAAAAATGTACCGATATAAAAACAAGCCATTGGACATAAACAGCATAAAATAGAAGCAGACCATTTAAAAAGCTGATAAGATAAACTCTCTAATTAAAAGCCTGGGTTAAAATATGTGTTTTGGCCTGACGCCTAAAAGAAAGCAAAGCAGGTTGCCAGGCTAGCCTCAAGGAGGAGGTTGTTCCAAAGGCACGTTGCTACCACAGAAAAAGCCCTTGTCTTTAGTTGCTACCCACTTCACCTCTAAAGGCAGGGACACAGATCTTAACTGGTGGGCTGGACAGCGTGGGATGAGATGGTCCTTCAGGTACTCTGGTCCCAATCCATTTTGGACCTTACAGGTAAGAGCCAGCACTTTGAATTGTACGTGGAAACAGATGAATAACCAGATTGTGAAAGGGGAAAACCCGAAAGGTGGAGGATTAGGGGACGATGCTCCAAACACACACATGCACGCACACACACAAAACAACAACAAAAACCTGCATCAATTTGGAGGCCAAACTAGCAAAACTTCTGTAAGGTTCAGCAGTACATTGCCATGAGTATACCTGGACTAATACCACTGTATTCTTGTAGAATGTTTCTATCTATGAAATTAGTGGATACATACAAGACTTTTGTCATAGAACCATGTTAAATAAAATATGAGGTACAACTATACAACGATGTTACATTTCACAATATTTTACTTGTGTGTGTAAACTCTGACCCCTAGTGACAGCACTGTTTCCCTTTTCAAGATGATTTAGAGAATCAGCCTGACTTTTTACCAGGGTTGGGGAGAGAAGGTGGGTAATAGCAGTCTTGGAAGACTATAGGTCAGAGAAATGGCACGGGGAAAATAACACTTCCTGCCTCAGCACTGCTGTGCAGTTAATTTGAGACAGTCTGGTGTGGTGGTTAGAGTTTTGGATTAGGACTTGAGATGCTCCTCTCCTGCTAAAAGTGGGTGGGCTGACCTACCTCACTGGGTTGTTGCAGGGATAAAATGGGGAGAGAGATTGGCATTGGAAATGTGACATTGGAAAACACATCACTAATGCCCAATGGTCATTATAGCCCCTTTACTAGCACACACCACTCTGAGCTTCTTGGAGGAAGGGTAGCATAAAAATGTAACACGTGCGACTGCTTCTGTTTGTAAAATGTTAGATGCTGTAAAATAGAAAGATCAATAGACAGAATTTGTAAACCCTTATTGGTACTTTTAAAAATCAGAACTCTCCTGGAGGAAGGAGAGAAATGAAGGAGAAGGAAATGAAGGAGAAAATGTGTCCCCAGCGGGATGAAAATCAAGATATAAATAAACACAAAATGCAATGCATATATTAAATTCAACTTCAAATACAAATTCTATAAGGTTTAAGGCAAGCATCAGAAAAAACAGAGTTGCACTTACCTGTAACTGTTGTTCATCGAGTGGTCTTCTGTGCAGACACGCATGGGGACTGCACAGAAGCCATGAAAACAAAAAACAGTGTTGCTCTTAGCTGTAACTGTTGTTCGTTGAATGGTCTTCTGTGCAGGCACACATGGGACTGGACAAAAGCCACAAAGATGAACTTATGATACTGAGCAGTGTGTTTAATCTAGATACTTGTTTATGATTTATTGGCTCATATTATATGTGTAAAGCTCATATTAAATAAAATTAAAACATTTTTTCTTATGATACATTCTGCAAATTATTTTTTTGATATCAAATAAAGCCCACTGTTGAAAATTACCATTATTTTTAGCTGCCATGTAGAGGTTATAACTGGGGGGGGGATTAGTTCTGTATAATGACATGGGTCTCATAATATGATCTCTTACTTTTATCTCCAAATGTCTTAAAAGGTCCCATGGTTTCAATTTTGTCCAGTCAATCAAGTGTGTAGCATCAGTTAGCTTATTCTCCTTAAGTAATCATTTTAAATAACTATCCATCTTGATCTTAACTTGACAGAAGGAGAACTAGCTTCAGCAGAAAATAATTTATCTGTAAGGGAAAGAGGAACTACTATAGTGGTTCTTATTATAAATGACTCCATTCATTCTTTTTTTCTATATCATTTGCAGGCCATCAAAATGGTTAGTCTATATGTATTTGAAAATAAAAGCCTACATGCCACATCTGTTTCCATCATTTAATGGTGAAGGTTGTCATCTTTTAAGCTAAAATAGTAAGGACAATCCTGCCATTCATGGTGTCAGGAGTGCAAAACAAGCATAACATCAAGGGACTTCGTGGAATTGCTATGTAATCAGAGGTATCTAGTCACCTTCTAATTAGTTTAATTGGAAATATGACATTGGAAAACAGATCACTAATGCCCAATCGTCATTATAGCCCCTTTACTAGCACACACAGCAATTGCAGCTTTCAACAATATGAGGAACAGAATAACAGGATCCACTGTATTTCTGCAACACAACCTGACTATTGTTAAGCTATTTCTTTGAAAGCAAGCTGGCTGTTGCTTTTCACCGGGTCCAGGAGACCATTCTGCTAAACATATATTTAGACGGAAGGCTTGTTGTTGAGGTTTGTTGTTCATTCCCCAAAATATAGACAACTTCCATCCATACGATTTTCCCCTATTGTGATCAGAGCTCCTGCCCACTTTCTAAAAACACTTGACAGGTAGAAGAAGGAGAGGAAGAAGAAGAGCTGGTTTTTATATACCGACTTTCTCTACCACTTAAGGCAGAATCAAACCAGCTTACAATCACCTTCCCCTCCCCACAAAAGTCACCCTGTGAGGTAGGTGGGGCTGGAGAGTGTGACTAGCTGAAGTTCACCCAGCTGGCATCATCTGCAGGAGTGGGGAAACAAATCCAGTTCACCAGATTAGAATCTGCTGCTCATGTGGAGGAGCAGGGAATCAAACCCAGTTCTCCAGATCAGACTCCACCGCTCCAAATCACCATTCTTAACCACTACACCATGCTGGCTCTCCAAGGTATCAGGAAAGGTGTCAGTGGGTGCTACATTGCGGAGCCCTGCCTGGAGTTTACATAAAGTTTTACTGGCAAGCATAGTGGTCTGAGTTCACAATGCTTGTTTGTCATTCATTGACCATAGCATGAAGTGATTATCTGCATATGTGAATCAGTCAACATAGAATGAAAACCCCAGATAAGATTAATACCTGATCTCAGCTAAGTTTGAATGGAAATGGTCCACACATTCAACTGTGAGTCGTTCAGTAACCAAGTGCTGGGTTCAAATTATGTGTGAATTAGCCCTGACCTGGATAGTCTGATTTTGTCAGACATTGGAAGCTAATCAGGGTCTGCCCTGGTTAGTACTTGGATGGGAGACGAATAAGGAAGTTTGGGTGGCTATGCGGAGGGAAGCAATGGCAAACCACCTCTAAACGTCTCTTGCCTTGAAAACCCTAGAGGGTCATCGTAAGTCAGCTATGACTTGACAGCACAAAAAAACAAAACTGTGGATTGGTCCTTCAGTGGTAGGATGCCTAATAAGGCCTAAATTATTTGTTTTCTTTTTTGTGCAATGACGAAGTGAAGCCCAAAGTATCTGCTACAAGTGAAATCTCCAAAAGCTGTCTGAGAGTTAGGAGAGCTGATCATGGGACAAAAAGAGATCCTAATTTTCACTGAAGAAACCCATTATCCATCAAATTCCATGGACTTGAGAACACGAGTAGTGCCCTAGTCAATATCAACATGTAGTCACAAGGAAAACTTTGGAATTTTTCATCTTATTTCAGTTCCCTCTTCTTCTTACCATAAACTGGCTTCATGCTTATTAATATTTAGCATCAGTCAATACAGTGGATCACATCTGCTTCTCTGTTCAATCACACCCTTACCTCTCCTCACTACAACCCCATCTCACATGGCTTTTATCCATGGGGACCCCCATGATCCTTTGCATACCCTTCTAAGGGATCAAAAGGAGCCCTTCATCCCTTTTGCCTGTGATAAAGCTGATGGATCCAACTCATTGTCTTCAAGCATTTAAAGCACTTCACGTTTTTACTGTCACCCTTACAACAACCTGGTAAGATTGGTCAGTATTATTCTCTTCATGTTACAGAAGAAGATAGGGCAGGTTGTCTAAGAGTGCCATCCTACTTAGGTCGGTTCCATGTTGCTTACTCTCAGGAAAGCGTTCTTAGGATTGTACTGTTTAGGCTACCATGCGGGTTCAGGCATAGGTGAAACTTGAACTGCAAACCTCCAGGTTAATAACCCAGTCTTTTAGCTTCAGCCTTAACCAGCTATTTATTATTTATTTATTTACAAGATTTATGCCCTGCCTTTCTGTCCTGATCAGGACCACCAAGGCAGCTCATTCACAATAAAAAACCACATATTAAAAACCATTAACACAAAATAAAAACACATCAAACACTTTAAAAGCTAAAATACACATACAGTACAGTAAAATATATAAAAGCAACAATTAAAATATAGGGCAGTAAGGAGGAATCACTGAGGGAACACCAGCTACTTATATATGATTGGATTCAGCCAGGTTTGTCACTGAATCTCATTTTATTTCCTTGCTTACCACAGCCCCCATTCCACAAGGATTTTTCCATGCAGGTCTTGTGATCCTCGCCATAGGTAGTATCCTTTTCAACTATGGAAAAGGATATACCCGCTCATGAATTTACTGGATTTTATACTTTGTAGCAACTTAATGGACTATTTTCCAGCAAGTGTGGATGGGATATAACCTCACTATGTTTCATATTTAAGTGGTTGTGAGTGAACTTTAAACATGTTGTCTTATAAAACCTGAAGACCTAAATTGTATTGGTGAAACACACACAGAACAATGAATGATTAAATGCTTATTTACCTTTTGCAACGTCCCAAGGGTTTATAGGCATTCTTCTCAGGGAAAGGCACCACCCTTCCTTTTAGTTCACACTGATTAAATTTCAAGCAAGGATTAGATCGGTTCAGGATGTGGTTGTGTTTGCAGCCGCTTATTCACTGAATTTATACTCAGCAGCATCTATTTACTACTGTTGCCTCTGTATAATGCTGTTTTCCTATGGCATTGTTACCTTGGGGATCCTCATGCACATTTTTTCTCATACTATCTTAGGGATGATTCACACTGTGATATATGTATGTACTGCATACATACACACAAAGTGAGTTTAATAGGGAGAGCAATCCTAAACAGGTATGATCAGGATCCTACTGAAGTCTTCTCAATGGGACACACTCCCAATAAAGTGTCCTTAGAATTGCACTGTGGGTAGCCTAGTCTGGATTGGTCCAATTCCATCTCTAGTACTCCAATAGGGTTGTTTAGTATTGTTGGGTGGAACTTTTCTTAGTTTGGATCTGAGCGACAAAATTTATGCTAAGTTGAAGAAGACTGTGTGAGAGCCTTTCTGCTTTGCAATTAAGTGCTTTGTCTTCATGTGCTGTTCTCAATAAACAGAAGTTGCTACAAGCTTACCTGCTACAGCTAAGAACTGCCCTAAGTATAGAAGCCAGAGTAAGGACCCCACTCCAGAACTTACAGAGAAAGGGAAAACACCGCACACACATTACATTTTTTTTGACATGGCAATTAATCCCCGGGAGGGAAGGCAGCAGAGCCTGATCTCGTCAGATCTCGGAAGCTAAGCAGGGTCAGCCCTAGTTAGTATTTGGATGGGAGACCACCAAGGAATACCAAGGTTTAAAATATTGTCGAAGGCTTTCACGGTCAGAGTTCATTGGTTCTTGTAGGTTATCCAGGCTGTGTAACTGTGGTCTTGGAATTTTCTTTCCTGACGTTTCGCCAGCAACTGTGGCAGGCATCTTCAGAGTAGTAACACTGAAGGACAGTGTCTCTCAGTGTCAAGGGTGTAGGACGAGTAATATATAGTCAGAAAGGGGTTGGTATGCAGAGGAAGGCAGTGGCAAACCACCTCTGTTAGTCTCTTGCTTTGAAAGCCCCATAAGGGGTTGCGTACGTTGACTGCAACTTGACGGCACTTTATACACACACAATTGATCCCCATGTCTGAAAAGTATATGTTATTGGTTGTGCACTGTATCCATTCCTGATTGATCTACCTAAGCCAGAAAGGATACTTGCACAGTTGTGTAAATATCCTTTCTGGCTTAGGGGGTTACCGCATTATGTATTCCCAGTGATGTATTAAGAGTTTGAAAATGTTATAAAAAACATCACTTTAAAAGGGTTTTTGGATGCCACAGCTAAAAAATGGTTGGAAGATGTCTTCACAGCTAAAGGGGCCAAACAAAGTGTGAACAGTATTTTTTATAACAGTTTCAAACTCTTAATACATTGCTGGGAATACATAATGCGGTAACCCCCATGGATAGATTAATCAGGAAACATCATATTGCTGTGCTTGCCTCACCTCTTCCAGTGGTGAGATGTCACACTTCCCTAGGTAGCTTCACATCACAGGAGTGAGTACTGGAAACATATGCCACTTTTGTAGCATTTGCTTTATTTAAAAAAAATACAGGTGGAAGCACAAAGGCACACCTACAGGGCAAGAGATCTTCTACCTCACATGGGATCTCGAGAAAGAGAATGATCCTGCACCCCCATGGTGCTTCAGACAGCTCTAACAGCAATGGTTCTTTGCTTCTCTCTGTGTGTGTGTACCTCTCTTTCTCCAGTGCCTTCTTGTCACACAAACCAACACATACACCAGCCTCCCCTCTTCAGCTAGGAAGCAGGGGACGGCTGCTGCTTAGTCACAGCCATGAAGGCACACTGAGGGATGTCTCCAGCCATGAAGAAGCATTGCCAAGCATTGTTATTCCTTTCTGCCATGCATCTTAGAATGTGACACAGTGGCCCAAGAATATGGGACACGGCTATTCATAAATGCTAAGTTTGGATCCGGTTGCCTGATCCATGCGTACTGCTTACAGTGGAGACTGCCATTCAGAATTGCAAAATCTAGGGTTTTGTCCCAATGTGGAGAGCAGTGTGTGTGTGTGTGTGTGTGTGTGTGTGTGCGCGCGCGCGCGTGTGTGTGTATGTGTAAAGTGTCGTCAAGTGGCAGTTGACTTATGGTAACCCAAGCAAGGGGCTTTCAAGGCAAGTGAGAGGCAGAGGTAGTTATCCATTGCCTTCCTCTGCAGAGTCTTCCTTGGAGTTCTCCCTTCCAAATACTGACCGGACTTATCTTCTGAGATCAGGCTATACCATGCTGCCTTCTCTCCCATGGAGAGCATGAGATAGTCTAAAACTAACATTTATGAGAAAAGTCCACCTGCAAGGAGTATATTTTCACAGTGCATAGGAGATTCCCCTCTTTGCTTTGAGATAATACAGAGCTATTATAGTAGGTGCCTCTGCAGGTGAGAGCATATATCTCACTGTGGGCTAGATTCCATAACCACCCTCTCAGAGACGGCCTGCATCCCCAAACCTGGGCCTCAAAACTTGAGCTGTTGGGACCCTAATGGGGGAGGGGAAAAAAGCAGGGCAAGCAGCAGAGCTAGGGTTGCCAACCTCCAGGTAGTAGCTGGAGATCTTCTACTATTACAATTGATCTCCAGAGATCAGTTTCCCTAGAAAAAATGGCCGCTTTGGCCATTGGACTCTATGGCATTGAAGTCCCTCCCCTCCCCAAACCCCGCCCTCCTCAGGCTCCGCACCAAAAACCTCCCGCAAGTGGCGAAGAGGGACCTGGCAACCCTAAGCAAAGCATACAACTAGGCACAAGCTTTTCATAGCTTTGCACACTTATGGCTTCTCCTACCCTTTTCTCAAACGGTGTTCTCTGACCATGCATGTGTTACACATTGATATAGAAAGATACTATTAAAATTTTTAATAATAATATTCCAGCGCTCGTTAGGAAGCAGGCAAATGTTGGTTAAAAGCCTCAAAGACTACTTAGGCCAGGAAAAACAACAAAAGTTACCAATCCTAATTTATTAGGGTGGAAATTAATTCCTAGTAAACTAGGTACTAACCTTCATACTATGTTCATATGGGTGAATATTTCACACCTTTTATTTCAGCCCCTTCTCCATCATAAAAACCATTTTTATCTTTAAAAAAATCATTATTTTGTACATACCCATACCTTCAACAGTATATTTGGATTAAATTCACAATTTCTTTCTGTCATGGAATATCTAAGCCTTTGATGGTTGTCTGGGGTGTCATACATCTAATATAAAGAACTCACTGGTACCAAACTATACCATAGTCAAACGGAAACCAGGAAATGTATGAGTCGTTCAGGGTAGAGGACACTATGAACTCTTCCCACTAGGTGGTGCTTGATTACTATGATTGCCATATTTGTACAAGAAAATATGAAGACAAGGGTAAATTGGCACCTGCTTTGCAATCCTAAGCTGATTTACACCTCAGGAGACCAGGTGTCCCGCTCAAAGGGAGACAACCCAGCCACCTTCTTTGCTGCCTGCTGCCACTTGGCCGGGGGGGGGGGGGGATGCCGGGAAAGCAGCATTTTGCACCCAGCCCCGGATTTACCTATAGGCTTGGCAGGCTGAAGCCTGGGGCCTCAAAATCTAGGGGGCCTCCGGCAAGGTGTATAATATTTTTGACACTCTCATAGGCCTTTCTTACACATGCTGCCATAACGCGCTCTAGTCTTTAAAGAACCCTTCAGTAATGTTCCTTGCACTCCATTTCAGAATAATTTCATGTCCCTAAAAATTCCTGTTTATTCCGCAAAATGTTTACAAAGTTCGGTTATTGCAAAAGTTTTTCAGTGTTCATTTTAACATTTATGCTCCCCCCGCCCCCCGCAATCACTATGGTATTTAACAATAACATTATGTCCTTTAGAGGAAGAATTGTGAATTGTGGGATTTTAAACACCTGTTATCATCTTTGGCTTCACTGAAACTCTTCCATCTTCCTCTTGCCGTGAGGGTGGGGGATTGGGAGGGGCTTCACAAGTGGAATAGCCTAGGGCCTCTCTTCATCTAAATCCAGCACTGATTGCATCATCGCTTCCCTTTAATACCCAGAAGTGATGTCAGGTTGCTGACGTGACGCCAACATGATTGCTCTAGAATTTTTGTTATCAGTGTCACACCAACGATACGCCATCACTTCGTTATTCACCTGAAGTGACACTATACCATGAGTGCGCTGTTATTCTCCCTCATCTCATCCCACTCTTGGTTACCAGCCAATGGCTGGCAACCGCAGTTACACCCTTGTAAGCCCATTGATTTCAATGGCTTCAGAAAGGTGTAACTCTACTTATGATGGCCGTGTCAGCATATTAATTTGTTTTAAAGGATGCAAACGACATATAAACTATTTTTTAAAAAATATATAGATTAGCCTAATTTTATTAACTCTATGGGAGGGGGAGAAACATCAGAGTAAGAGTTTCAACAAAATTAAAAGGCCCTTTGTGGATATATTTTTAAAAGCTCTATATTTTAATAGTTTTTTGCTATGGTTATTTTTTACGCTCTGTAATAACAATGGAATAACCATGGGAAAGCCATCCATAAGGGTCAGTAACCCCAAACCTGCTCTTTGCAAAGGGTGTTTTTCATTATTTCATACAGAGGTCCACTTAATTTCATACAGAGGTCCACTTATAATAGCCATCCATTGTACAGAACTGTTGCCCACGAGACCCTCAGCCAAGGATCCCCGTTTTCTTTATGGTTTTATTCGCTTCTGTACACGTGAGTGACTGAGTGTGACCCCAGAAAGATACAAGGAGCCTGAATTAAATTGGTATCAAGAAGCAGAGTCATACCAAAGAGGGAAAAAATGCAGGGGCACTCCTCTGTCAGTAGGATTGCCAGGTCCCTTTTCGCCACCGGCAGGAGGTTATTGGGGCGGAGCCTGAGGAGGGCGGGGTTTGGAGAGGGACTTCAATGCTATAGAGTCCAATTGCCAAAGTAGCCATTTTCTCCAAGTGAACTGATCTCTATCGGCTGGAGATCAGTTGTAATAGCAGGAGATCTCCAGCTAGTACCTGGAGGGTATCAACCCTAAATCCACCTTGTGAGGGATTAAATCAAGGCCATTTGCCCAAAGACCACAGAGCTTCTGCCCAGCTAATCTAATCATAACCAACAACTTAGACTTTCCAAAACAATATGCAATGGTCCAACCCCAGCAATCTCTTTCCTATCTAAATGACCGGGCAGGAATATTCCAACCCTGCCCCAAGCATGACAAATTGCCGGCCCATAGATGCAAACATATCTGATTTCCAGATCTCCCTATGGGAATATTTTTGACACTCCAAACACAAAAGGGGAAACTCCTCTCTACAACAGAAGCAAGGGTTTTGCATACTTACACACATCGGAAATATTACACTTTTATTATTCTTACGTTCCAGTGCCAAGGCACCCCTTCCCCTCCCAATCCAGGCAAAAGGAGATAAAAAGTTGGCCCTTAACCCCAATTTTTGAAGCTGGCTTGGAAACATTATTACCCCAGCCTCTTGGTTGGTCCCTCACCTCTTTGGGTACCCAAACCTTCTGCTCTGCTGATCTGGCATCAAACCTTCTGCTGTTGCCTGGTCAGTTTCAACTCATGACCCTGCCTCTTCACAGCAATGGACAACCCCCCCTCCCCCTTCTTCTCATTGGATCAGGCTGTGTTTTATTTCTTCTTAGAGGTTTTTATTCCCTTAGGTAGGCAGACATTTTAGATCAAGGGTTTTTATTGCTGTTTCACCATATTGCCTTTCTGTATTTTTCATCTGTTGCTGTTTTCCATATTGCATTGAGTATTCTGTGCTCTTTTGTTAGTAAAAAAAAAAACTTTGTTGAAGATTCTTCCCCCTCCCCCTTTTCTGTGACTGTCGATCTGAATCTGCACCTCCGTATCCATACGAAATACAGTCCCAAGAGGGGTTTTTTTTGCCATCAAGTCACAGCTGACTTATGGTGATCCCATGGGGTTTTCAAGACAGGAGACATTCAGAGGTCGTTGGCCATTGCCTGCCTCCGTCGTCACGTAGGGTTGCCAACTGCTGCTACAACTTGTATTCCATTTGGGAACGTGGAAACTGTAAATTTGTCTGTGCAACCTTGTTTCAATGGAAATCCTGATGTTGGAATAGATAAGCTAAAAAATACACAAGGTTGCTATTTTGTCCCTAAAAGGGTGATGCTTAAAAGTCTATGAGAATTTTGAAGCTACAGAAGCTTATATTGAAATGAGTACATTTTGAAATCAATATATAAACGGGACTGAGGAAGAATTGAAACGATCGTATCCCTTTCTACCCTTCTTCACTTGAAGACATCGACCTCGGATTGATTGTTACTGTACCAGGACTGAGAAATACTTTGTTGTACATATACAATTGGCTTGGTAGCACATTGTTACATTCAATATACTTTTGTCATTACATATTGTTATCAGCCTGTTTCTGTACCAATTTTCTAACCTTAGGTAATGGTGCAGAAGTGTTGATTTTTGATTGCTTAACCGCCAGGTAGTAGCTGGAGATCTCCTGCTATTACAACTGATCTCCAGCCGATAGAGATCAGCTCACCTGGAGAAAATGGCCACTTTGGCAATTGGACTCTATGGCACTGAAGTCCCTCCCCTCCCCTAATCCCACCCTCCTCAGGCTCCGCCCCCAAAACCTCCCACTGGTGGTGATGAGGGACCTGGCAACCCTAGCGTCATGTCCCTGGTATTCCTTGGAGGTCTCCCATCCAAATACTTGCCAGGGTCAAGGCTGAGTGTGTGTGACTGGCCCAAGGTCACCCAGCAAGTTTCCATGGCAGAGCAGGGATTCAAACCTGGGTTTCTCAGATCCTAGTTCAACACCTTAACCACTACACCACGCTATCTCTCTCCCAAGTATTTAAGTGCCCAAAATACAAGTTTGGTCTGTGTAGGCACGGTGACACCTCTGCATATTACTGCCCTGACACGTGTACACTGATTTGGGTAACAGAACCATGACATGGTCAAGGATATAAATGTTTTGTTTGCAATCTTTGTCCTACTTTCGGAGAAGCCATTCCTGGAACCCAGATATTTAAATAACTAACAATTAGCTGTATAGCTTCCTTTTGGAGGCAAAGGATGAAGGGAGTTATGGTCACTCAGCTCTCAAACCAGCTTGGAGACAGCCTTGCTCGCTCTGCTAGACAACTTTTGCTGGAGAATAATGAAGGAGTGCAACGATGTTGCTTCTACACCTCTCAACTGCTTGTGACACCATTGTCCATACTATCTTTATAACTCAACTGGGAGGGATGGATACCAGGGCCCCCACTAGGGTTGCCAACCTCCAGGTACTAGCTGGAGATCTCCTGCTATTACAACTGATCTCCAGCCAATAAAGATCAGTTCACCTGAAAATGGCCACTTTGGCAATTGGACTCTATGGCATTGAAGTCCCTCCCCTCCCCGAACCCTGCCCTCCTCAGGCTCCACCCCAAAAACCTCCCGCCAGTGGCGAAGAGGGACCTGGCAATCCTAGCCCCCACGCTCTAGTGGGTATGTTCCTACCTATTTCAACTGTTTCAGCAAGTGGTGCTTGCAGACAATGTTTTGTGAATATATGCCATCTTCCATCTTAATTTTTTGTAAGTTGCCTTGAAGATTTGGGATAAAGGGCAGGATACAGATATTTACCAGGATAAATAAATGGGCTGCTTTTCAAAAGGCTACAGTGCTGAATTTGTCCGTTTTCAGTTGTGTGTATAAATACAGGGTTTCTTAATTATAAAAAAATGCAGCAAAACTGGTCTTTTTCTTAATGAAGTTGCCAGCACTAGCAAAGGTGGAGTAAAATATTCTCAGAACACTGGAGGCCTACTTGGGGTGGAGTCTTTGATCAGAAAGTTACTTCATAAGGGTGTTGTCTTACACAAGTTCCAGGGCTTAGTAAAGTGGTAAATTAGATCATTCAGGCGCATAAAAGCAGATATAAATCTTTCATAGTACAATCCTATGCAGAATTACTACAGTCTAAACCCACTAATTTTAATGGGCTTAGATAGGAATAACTCCACACAGGATTGCCTTGTTATTTCTCAACAGCTAGTTTATGATACAATCCCAAGAACGCCTTCCCGGGAGTAAACTCTGATGAACACAGCTGGGAAAACCAGAAAGAGAGAATGACTATTAATGTAGAACAGTTTAAATCATAATGTAGATTTGCCCAAAGATTCTGCTGATGCTACACTCACTGTCATACCATTTACTGGACAAGAAGATGTAAGTTGACCACTGACAGCTTATAAAAAGCTACTTCAGAAAGTATATGAGTGGACATATGAATACATATGTATGGCCATGTGACATCAACATACCAAGTCAGAAAATGGGTTCATCAGGCTCAGTACTGTTTGCTCTGCAGTTCTCCAAGGTCTCAAGCAAAAAAGCCTTCTCATACAATTTTTCTATGAGGACCTTTAACAGGAGATGCTGAGAACTGAATCTAGGATATTCTGCATGAATAACATGTGCTCTACCAAGGAGCCTAAAGTTTATGTAACTTTACAAAACATATTAAAAAGAAGGGGGGAGTTGTATCACATCCAGTAAATACCAGGACCTGCTGCTCAAAATACAGAGGTGTATTACTGAAGGGCTGTTTCTTTGAATTGAGACATTTGCACTCAATTTTTGAAATTCTGAAATTATTTTTCTCCCTTCTTACTAGTGCCAGTGGAGTGAGGTGCAGTACCAGAGTATGAAAAATAAACGGCAGTAGTGTTAATATTTTTAAAGATGATTTGAATGTGTGTTAGTTTATAACTGAATAGGTACATGTGTATCAAATTCAGAAATTCATAGCAGATTTTACGCATGGGTTTAGCTGAACACTTGTATGTGTAAAAGAGCAAGTATCAACATGTTGAAAACTTGTCTGGAGGGTTGGGAGGTAACAGTGTTAATAAGAAATCTAAACAAACATTTCGTAAAGTAACAAGGCAGAGGTAAATCCAGAGTATTTAACATAAATGCTGGTTAAATACTTCAATATCTGCCAGAGCTCAGCAAATTACATTTCTGCAGTCTTTTATGGATGATTCCAATATGCATAGTTTTATATTGATGTGGTATATTTCCCTCACTGGCTATCATTTTATATAACCCACGTGAATTATTTGAATTACCTTGTTTGAAAATAGTACTCTGTGTGAAAACCTAGACATCAAACACGTTCTAACCTAGCCTTCATCCTGATATGCAATTATGTTATTTGGCATGTGGAATTCTGAGATAGTCCTGGTGAGATGACTGAGTCAGCAGAAGAAAAATTGTGGCTTTTAAATCGTTGTTGGTTTCTTGTCAAGAAAATTTGAGCTATGTTATTGTAGCCAGAGTCTTAGAACATTAGAAGGTGGGTGTTATGGCTATATCATCTGGAAAATTATACAACTTGGATCTTGGCTACAATCAGAATGTTTCTTTATCCACATCAGCTAGGTAACACTCAACAACTATTCCTAATGTTATCCAAGTCAACTTGAACATTTTGAAGCGCAGAAATGTCTTCCAAGACAGGTAATTTAAAGCATGCATTAGCTGTATAATGGATAACTGTGGACCATCCTTACTTAAGACAATTATCATTGTTGGTATCACCCTCCAGCTTCAGCAGATGACCTCATGTTCTAGTATTATGAGAGAGGGAGAAAAGGCTTCTCCCTCTCCACTCTCTCCATGCCACACATAATTTTATAGACCTCTATCACGTCTCTTTTTAACCACCTTCTTTCCAAGCTAAACAATCCTAACTGAATGTAAAAACACAGGACCCTAATGGAATGTAAAGATCCTAATTGAATGTAAAAACACAGGAGATGGAACATGAGGGAAAGGCACGGCACACTTTCAGACACACCCTTATTCACCACCGCTGCCCCTTGCAGAAATAAGACCAGTTAATGAGGTGTAGTGGTTAAGAGCGGTGGTTTGGAGTGGTAGACTCTAATTTGGAGAATCGGGTTTGATTCCCCACTCCTCCACATGTGTGTGTGTATATATTAAGTGCCATCAAGTCGCTTCTAACTCATGGCGGCCCTATGAATCAATGTCCTCCAAAATGTCCTGTCTTTGACAGCCTTGCTCAGATCTTGCAAATTGGGGGCTGTGGCTTCCTTTATTGAGTCAACCCCTCTCTTGTTGGGTCTTCCTCTTCCTGCTGCCCTCAACTTTTCCTAACATGACTGTCTTTTCTAGTGACTCTTGTCTTCTCATGACGTGACCAAAGTACGACAGCCTCAATTTAGTCATTTTAGCTTGTAGGGTCAGGTCAGGCTTGATTTGATCTAGAACCCACTAGTTTGTTTTTTTGGCCGTCCACGGGTATCCGTAACACCCTCCTCCAACACATTTCAAAGGAATCTACTTTCTTCCAATCAGCTTTCTTCCATGTCCAGCTTTCACACCCATACATAGTAATAAGGAATACCATGGCGTGAATTAACTTAATCTTGGTGGCCAGTGACCCATCCTCACACTTCAGAATCTTTTCTAGCTCCTTCAGGGCTGCCCTTCCCTTCCCCTCCACATGAGCAAACTCTAATCTGGGGAACCGAGTTTAAATCCCCACTCCACATCAGCGTCAGAGGCTAATCTGGAGAACTGGGTTGGTTTCCCCTACACACGAAGCCAGCTAGGTGACCTCGGGCTCGTCACAGCTCTTAGAGCTCTCTCAGCCCCACCTACCTCTGTTGTGGAGAGGGGAAGAGGACTGTAAGCCGGTTTGATTCTTCCTGAAGGGGTGGAGAAAGTCGGCATACATATATATATATATATAAAAACCCAACTCTTCTTCTTCTTCCGCCTGAGAATATAACACCGAGGTTATAACGCCACGGAAAGAGGCAGCCCCGCTTCCCAAGCCTGAGCGCGGAAGGGCAGCGAGGGGCGCCGTGCGTGCGGGTGCGCGCGCAGCTGCCCCCAACGGCCGAGCGCCCCCCCCCCAGGCAGCCGCCCTCCCTCGCGGGCCTCTGTGTGGAATCGCCGTTGTCCCTGACAGCCCCGCCCCACGACAAGGCCTCAGTCGCCGCTGAGGGGGGGGGGGAAAGAAAATCTCCCCTCTCGTCTAGGGAAGGGGGGGGTTGAGCGCGAAGGCGGGGCGGGACATGGCCGCCGGCGCGCTGGCGGGGGCCGCGGCCGGCTAGGCGTGCGGGCCGCCGGCTCGGCCAGGCCAGGCCCAGCCTCTGAACGGCGGCAGTGGGGAGCCTGGGCTGCGCTTCCCCGCCCGGCCATGTAGGGGGCGCCCGCCCGCCTCAGCGTGAGGGGAAGGGGAGGGGCGGGAGGAGCGAGGGAGCGCCGCCCCACCGGCCGCCCCACCGACCGACCGACCGACGGCGCCGCGGTGTGAGGGCGGCGGCCCGGCCATGGAGGACATCAATTCCAACGTGAACGCCGACGCCGAGGTGCGGAAGCTGCAGGAGCTGGTGAAGAAGCTGGAGAAGCAGAACGAGCAGCTCCGCATCCGCAGCGCCGCCGGGGCCCCCGGGGGCAGCCCCAAGCGCCTCCCCAGCGGCGGCGGCGGCGGAGGAGGGTCCGCTGCTTGCACGCCGCCGCCCGCCGCCCCGCCGCCTTCGCCGCCGCCGTCCCCCGCCGCCCGGAGCAGCCCGCTGCTCTCGGGGCCCGAGAGCCGCTGCCTCAGCCCCAAGGCCGGGCCCAGGCGGCCTCCGGCGGGCGAGGAGAACGGAGGCGGCGGCGGCGGCGGCGGCGGCGGCTCGGAGGCGGCGAGAGCAGCGGGGGGAAACGCCGGCGGCGGCGGCCTCCTCCTGGACGAAGTGGAGCCGCTGAGGCCCGACGAGCTGGAGCGGCTGGCCGGCTGCGAGGAAGACGAGACGGGGTGGTGAGAAAGGGGTTATGCGGGGGGGGGACCCACGCGATTTTGGGGTGGGGTCGGCAAGCACAGGCAGGGGTTGGGACGGGCCTGCCAGCGACCCCGGGAAGCGGAGAGGCGCAATCAATAACAAATGCCCTTTGCTGAAGGTAATTGGCCGTTTGCCTTGTATTTGCCGCTCTTGTGGATGCGCGTTTCCCCCCGTCCGAATTCTCAAAACTCTACATGGGGGGTTTATTGTTGAGTTTTAAGAATTTGGATGGGGGAAATGTGCATCTGTGTGTGTGTGTGTAAACTGCCTTCAAGTCGCAGCCGACTTATGGCGACCCCTTATGGGGTTTTCATGGCAAGAGACTACTAACCACTGCCTTCCTCTGCACAGCAACCCTGGACTTCCTTGGTGGTCGCCCATCCAAATACTAACCAGGGCTGACCCTGCTTCGCTTCCCAGATCTGACCAGATCAGGCTAGCCTGGGCCATCCAGGTCAGGACAATGTGCATCTAGAGAGCGGCAAATCCAAGGCGAAGCCTCCCGTGCATAAATGGCCATTGACTCGAGGTCCCCACAGGGAGCGATTGTTTCTAGAGCTCAAGGGCCCTGCAAGAATCTGGAGTGTGTGTGTGTGTGTTTACGGGCTAGTCTTCATCTGGGTGGCCTCACACAGATCTCCACCTTGCATCTTCCCCCATCTCAGGGCGGAGATACTTGGTCTCCTTTTTCTGGCGAAGTTACGGGAAATGTTCCCAAAACAGGGGTGGGCTGGGTTTAAAAATATTGGTTGCCAGGAGACACAAAGGGGGTCCCACCCACAACTATAAGGCTATCATTTAATTTTTGTAATAAAATTTCAAAAACAACAACACATAAGTGGGAAAAAAGGCACAATTAAAATTTTATTTGCGTACAGAACGTCTACTATATTTTCAAGCTACTAAAAGGTCGTTAACATTTTTAACATGTTGTCTAATGTTTAAGGGGGCCCACTTGCCATCGGGCAAGTGGACACCCTGCCCCGTCCGCCACTACCAACATTTCCCCCTGGGGGAAGGGAGGGGTTTATAAATGGAGAGAATCCCTTTGTCCTCTCCCCCACCAAGCAGTGGCTTCTGAATACTTTTGTTATAGCAACCCAGAATCACAGTGGCTGGGGAAGGGAGACTGGTTCAGATTGGGCGGTGCTTTCTAAAGCATCCAATTTTTTTCTCTCTTACTGTCACGAGATCTTGGGTGTATTTGGAGACCTAGTTCTGAAAGAAATGTTACATCACTCATGTATTAAGTGTTCAGATGAGGTTATTGGGGTGGTGTGATATCTGTAGTGTGGTTTCTGCATCTTTTGGGGTTGTTGAAATCGTGTGCTTATTGGTGTCCTGGTACTTTGATTATGGACCCCAACAATGAGTTTTATTGCTGTTTTCTCTAAGCCATGACTACCTTGGTTTACAAACTTTCAGGTATCTGACCCTTTTTCTAGATCAGATCTCCTTGAGGTAACTGCTGAGCAGGTATTCTGTAATGTTTTGGATTTGAGTTAAGGGGTTTAAAAAAATTTCTGTTAGGGATTTGGAAGATACAATAACAGACTAAATTAGATTTCTGTAAGACTTCTTACCCCCTACACACACAGGTCGGTTGGGAACTCTCACACCTACACATAGTGTATATATTTCTTTGAGTCCCAAATTGTCACCGATGACTATGAATAACATTACTAAGTATGTGAATGAAATCTTTATAGGTAGGCCATGTAGGTAGTGCTTATTAGGATGACTTTTACATTTTGTACTCCAGTAGAGATAACTGAATGCAGAATATTACTGAGGTTATCAAGGGTGCATGCATATATAAAATAGTGACTTTTCACTTTGAAATACACGTGAGAGTTGTCCTCCTCCTTTCCCCATTCCCACATGAGTGTAAGGGGAATGCAATTTGTATTCATGTAACCTTCATAACTTGTTTGATATACCCATGAATACCTGAATACAAATGTAAGAAGTGATCCTCAGGAGCAGGGGCAGTACAAGAGCTAATATAAAAAAGGTACGGGGGGGACCCAGGAAATTACAGGCCAGTTAGCTTAATGTCTGTTCCAAGTAAATTGATGGAAAGCATTATTAAAGATAGAACTGTCAAGCATATAGAAAGGCAAGCCCTGCTGAGCTCGAACCCAACATGGCTTCTGTAAAGGTAGTTCCTGTATCACTAACCTTTTAGAGTTTTTTGAAAGTGTCAGTAAGCATGTGGACAGGAATGAGCTTGTGGACATTGTGTATTTGGATTTCCAAAAGGCTTTTGACAAAGTCCCCCAACAAAAACTGCTAAGCAAAATTCATAGTCATGGGATAAGAGGGCCAGGCCTCTTATGGATTGAGAACTGGCTGAAAAATAGGAAGCAGAGTATAGGAATCAATGGTCAGTTCTCACAATGGAGGGATGTGAGCAGTGGGGTCCCTCAGGGATCTGTATTGGGACCAGTGCTTTTCAACCTGTTCATCAATGACCTAGAGCTGGGGGTGAACAGCAAGGTTTCCAAGTTTGCAGATGACGCCAAATTATTTAGGATGGTTAAAACAAAATCAGACTGTGAAGAGCTCCAAAACTATCTCTTCAAACTGGAGGAATGGGCAATAAAATGGCAAATGAGATTCAATGTGAGCAAATGTAAAGTGATGCATATTGAGGCTAAAAATCCCAACTTCACATATACACTGATGGGATCTGTGCTGGCAGCAACAGACCAAGAAAGGGATCTTGGGGTGGTAGAGGATAGCTTGATGAAGATGTCAACCCCAGTGTGCAGCTGCTGTGAAAAAGGCAGATTCCATGCTGGCCATAATTAGACAAGGAATAGAGAATAAAACTGCTGCTATCATACTGTCCTTGTACAAATCTATAGTGAGGCCACACTTGGAATACTGTGTACAGTTCTCGTCACCACACCTAAAAAGTATATTGCAGAGCTTGAGAAGGTGCAGAAAAGAGCAACCAAAATGATCAGGGGACTAGAGCAACTGCCCTATGAGGAGTGGTTAAAACGCTTAGGGCTGTTCAGCTTTGAAAGAAGGCGGTTAAGGGGTGATACGATAGAGTCCTATAAAATTACGCATGGTATGGAGAGAGTGGACAGGGAGAAGCTTTTCTCTCTCATAATACTAGAGCGTGGGGTCATCTGCTGAAGCTGGAGGGTGAAAGATTCAAAACAGATAAAAGGAAGTATTTCTTCACACAACACATAGTTAAATTGTTGTACTCCCTGCCCCAGGATGTGGTGATGGCTGCCAACTTGGAAGGCTTTAAGAGGGGAGTGGACATCTTCATGGAGGAGAGGGCTATTCATGGCTACTAGTTAAAATGGATACTAATCATGAGGCATACCTATCCTCTCCAGGATCAGAGGAGCATGCCTATTATATTAGGGGCTGTGGAACGCAGGCAGGATAATGCTGCTGTAGTCGTCTTGTTTGGGGGCTTTCTAGATGCACCTGGTTGGCCACTGTGTAAACAGACTGCTGGACTTGATGGACCTTGGTCTGATCCAGCATGGCTATTCTTATTAGAAGGACTCAAGTTAACCTTGAACAAAGTAAGACATTGTGTAGTTTAATGAGAAGGATGGTAGTTTGAAAGACTAGCAAAAAAAGTCATGGAAAAATTGAAGCAAAATTATAACCAGCATTATGTAGCTTGTGGATGTCCAGAAACATCCACTTCTTTAACTGCTAAGGCAACAGAACTAATTGCTCCATAGTTAAAAAAAGAATGATCAGGTGTGTAGCTAGATGAGAAGTTTTGAAAGAGTGAGATGAATATCTGGGGAGATATAGGTGGCTGCTGAGGTGGTACAAGTTCCTGCCTCCCACTGTCTAGCCTCCTTCAGTGGGAGCAGGCAGGAGGTTAAGGGTATAGTCCTGTGCACAGATACTCCACAGCAAAAACCCATTTCAGTGGGTTTAAGGATGGAGTAACTCTGCATAAGAGCACTGTCAGTCTTCTGAGTCCGACTGTCAGGCAATTGACTCTTATTCTCCCCCCCCCCCCCAATCCCCTGGTGAATTTTCCTCACAATCCCCTTTCTGTTCCTCCCCTTTCCTTTGACCTATATTACCTTTGGCCCTGGATGGGGAAGGGGAACAGCCATATGCACTTTTCGTAGGTTTGTTCTTTCTTTTATAAATTTTTATTCCCCCCCCAAAAAAGGATAAACATTAAAAAAAGATGAGGGAGATGGGGGTTACAGTGATACTTCACAATTCTTCTCTACTGTTCAATTATTTCAACAGAAGTATGCAGGTCTACCCTGGTTGTGGATGTCCCTTATATCCTGATACATTCTAAAGTATACTGTATTTATTGTCTGTTTCTATATTTCTATTAAACTTGAATAACCATATATTTTAGTAGCACAGTTTTGATATCCTCAATATCAAACTTCTCATAACTTATATTGTTCTCACGCGTAGGTTTGGTCTTTGATTCCTGGAGAGACTTTATATGTTTTTAGGTGTTTCTAAATGGCTATGATGATAATACAAACCAGAGCTTAGTGGAGCTCTTTTAGATTTGCCTCAATGGTTACTATGCATCCTCTACTGAATTTGCTATTGCATTTGGCCCAGTTCCTGTATGAATTGTGTGTGTGTGTGTGTTGGGTGCCCTGAGGATGACACGCCTCTCAGTGTGAAATCACTGTTGAGATGCTTATTATGACATGCTGCGAAGCTCCCTGGTATAGATAAGTTGTTCTCTATTGCGGATAATTACAACTATTTTTGTATGCAAATAAAATAGTCCAGTTTTCTTTGTGTAAGATAAAAGCATAGCTTTAGTGGATGGATAAGTGTAAGCAGCATTTCGTAAGTTCTTAAACCAATTTAAGAGCTGTGGCAGCTGCTTAAATGCAAATTGCATTTTTGTTTATCTTAGCCTCCTTCCTTAATAAAATGTAATAACTTTTCAAGCATATTGTACAAAAGCTGTCCTCTTAAAAATTGCATATTAATTTTAAATTTGTACAGCCCTCTAATTAGACAAGTTTATAGTTTGGGTATATGAGTTACTGTTCTGTCTAGATCAGTGACCTGCAAGATGACTCACTCAGCTAATTTAAGAGTTGTGAAATGTATGAGAATAAGTTTAAACCCCCCCAAAAATTCTGACTCTCGGTGATGGTTTTCAGTGTGGCATTAACCAGCTCATAAAATATATATATATATTATGTCCTGCTAGATTTACAAAAGTCCTTAAGAGGCCAGGAAGGGGCTGCACTGGCATTTGGGCTCCCTGCGCCAGTGCCCGTGCCACTTAGCTGCCCAGGGTGGCACAGATGCTGGGGGGGCAGACGCCATCCTCCCAGCGCTGCTGCAGCAGCGCCACTCAGGGATGCTGGCACAACCTCATGTCAGCGTACGGAGGCACACTTCTGTGCGCTGTCCTCCCGGGGCATTCCTGTGCCAGACCAGGGGAGGAGCCCCCTTTAGGCAGCCTCCTAAGTAAGCCCTTTCCTCCCGGGAACGCCCCCTTTCCCTTACCTGGAGATATGCCACCTTTTGGAGCAGTTGCACGGGTTTTCCAGGTAAGGGCAAGGTTTCGGGCTCAGTGGGGGGGGAACCCTCCTTTGGAGGCAGCACAGTTGCGCTGCCTCCAGTCACCGGTGCAGCCCTCCCCCTCAGGAATGAGCTGCCCAAGCTTCAAGAGAAACATGCAATGATAACTTTCAGAATAACTTTTTAACTTTTAGATTTTGGTTAAGAACAGTGTTTGCTTTTAAACTACCTGTGTGTGTGGTTAGTAATGTTACACTATCAGAAATGGTTTAGGAGAAACAAACCTATATGACGCTCAGCTTCATTTAAAAAAAGAAGCAAGTTTCTAGCTCTTGGGGCCCAAAAGAGTAGCTTGAAATTGAGCAGACAGTGCCAGATGAAATCTCAGAAACTAGCAGGATTTCCAGTACTTCAAAAGAAGAATGTCAGTGCTCTGCATAACATCTCAGTCTTCTGTAGGGCTAGCAGGGACAGGTGAGGTAAATACAGTAAATTACACAGGTCAAAGATAACGGAGTTTAGTTGCCTTGACATTAATAGATTTTTTCGCACACAAAAGGTCTACTTAAAGTGTCTAAGAATGTAAGATACAATCACATTTCTGAAAAGGTGATTTATAGTCTAGGGTGCCAAAAGAACTCTTCCTTCTCCCCACCCAGTACAGTGCCCATTTATCCTGTGCTCATCCATCTTCTAAAGAGGGATCAATCTGTACAATGGAGAGAGTTGTCATGGGGTTCTCCCATACCCTAATTTTCTCCTCTGAAGAACTTCCCACTTTCTTGCCCTATGACTACAAATTGACACTGACATTGAAAATGTATGTTACGGCCCTCAGTATGCAAGACCTGAGCAGGGCTGTTTATGATAGGACATTGTGGAGTGCAATAATTCGTAGGGTCGCCATCTCAGAAGTGACTTGATGGCACTTAGCACACACATACACACATTGCATTTTTTGAATTGTGTCTCATCAAGAAAAGTGGATTATAAGTGAAATAAATAGGTCTACACTTACATTATGTAGAGTAGCAATACAAATTTAAGGTAACTATTACTTTGTGAAGATAAAAGTGTTCAATAAGTCAAAATTGTATCTTGAAAGGAGCTTGGTAAACGGTAAAGGTAGTTCCCTGTGCAAGCACCGGGTCATTCCTGACCCATGGCGTGATGTCACATCCCGACGTTTACTAGGCAGACTATGTATACAGGGTGGTTTTCCATTGCCTTTCCCAGTCATCTTCCCTTTACCCCCAGCAAGCTGGGTACTCAGTTGACCGACCTTGGATGGAAGGCTGAGTCAACCTTGAGCCGGGTACCTGAAACCGACTTCTGTCGGGATCGAACTCAGGTCATGAGCAGAGCTTTTTGACTGCAAGTACTGCAGCCTACTACTCTGCACCACGGGGCTCTTGAAAGGAGCTTGGCTTAAGCCAAAAAGGTTTTTTTTGGGGGGGGGGTTGCCCATCATTGACATTAAGTGGTGTTCTTTTCTGCTGCAATTTAAAAAAAGTTCAGGTAAAACAAGTTCTCTTTCCAATATTTTTCTGGGCCTGTACCTAGAGCCTTATCACACAGAGAAATCTCTCTTAGGCTACAGTCCTAAGTACACTTACTGGGGAGTGTCTCACTGAACTTAGTGAGATTTGAGTATGTATATGCTTAGGATTGCATTGTTAATGTTGCAGCTTAGCCCCTGTTAAGGTCCAGTCATTTTATAATTTATGTGTAGGACATAAATGTTATTTCTCTGATCCTAGCTCCAAGATGCCCTGACCTGGATGGCCAAGGCTAGCTCGATCTCGTCAAATCTCAAAAACTAAGCAGGGTGGGCCACCAAGGACTTCCACCACCAAGGAATTTTAGGGTTGCTATGCAGAGGCAGGCGATGACAAACTACCTCTGCTTGTCTCTTGCCTTGAAAACCCTACAGGGTTGCCATAGGTAGGCTGCGCCTTGGCACTTTACACAGACACACACACAGCTCAAAGATGGGACTTTTATTTTGAGGCTGTATGTGAAACTTGTGTGGGGGTACCTAACTTGGAAATCTCACTCTGTGAGTTGTTATGTGTCTTATTTGGTAAACAAGTAAACATTTCAGGCTAAGATACTGAAGTGATAAAATCCCTTGGCGTTGTTTCCACACTTGACGCATGCAGGGTTTAGTGCTACAGTAATGGATGGTTTGGGATGCAGTTATGAACTTTTCGGTGGAGTTAAGATTTTTTACAGTATATATAGTTGTAGAATCTTTGGAACAGGCTTTATGAATCAAGAATATGTTTATGATTGGGTTTGTAAAACCTTTTGAATACTGAAATTAACATTGGAGCTGATTTTTTTCCAGAAGTACTACAGCCTTCAATTAATATGCAACAATTTAGAGCTATTCCTCTAATTCCTCAGATTGAAGTTGCAGAGAGCCTCTTAGAATGTTGATTGGTCTGATCAGACTCCTTCTGAATAGCAAACCCATAGATTTTTCAGTATTACGTAACAAAATCACTGATATTCAAAATGTTTTGGATACATTCACATCCTTCTGTATCTGGGCATTCCTCTGGAAATGGGAATTTCATGTTGTCATCTGATACGTTTCCACAGTCTGAAATGTCCTTTCTTGCTTGTGTTTGAGCTGTGACCTGGCTAGAGTAAACATGCTCCTGTGTACTTGACAGTTAACTTGACTCAGGAAAGCACACTTTAAAAGTAGCAAGCTTAGCCTTTGAGCCTTATTATGGTATTACAGAAAGCCATAATTTAAACTCATTAGAATAGTGCAGCTTATGTACCTTCATTTAATATTGTACTTTTTTTCTTCCATAGGTTATATACCTCACCAAAGAAAAAAGTGACCCCAGTGCAGAAATCAGTTAGTCCACTAGTTTGGTGTAGGCAGATATTGGATTACCCAACTCCAGATATCGAAAGTGCTAAAAAGTCATTGATCCATAGGCTTGAACAAACAATGTCAGGTGAGTTTCTGCATCAGTGATTATGCTTAAGTAGTATCCAGAGATGTGGAATGTTTTTTAAAAATGTATTTTGTAAAACCTAGCCCAAGGCATTTTAAGTCTAGTTGATTTTTGTGGTGGTGGTAAGCACATTCTCACATTTCTTCCATCAAAATCAAAGCAACTGAAGTGTTTGGTTGTAATAGCTAGAGAGCTAGAGATGTCTGTGTTTTTTCAGTCCCAGGTACTAAGTTCAGGAAACTGCCCACTTAGATCAATCTCCAAACACAAAATTGTACTGTGTGAAATAAACATCAGTTGTAACTCTTCTGGTAAAGAAAAATCATTGTAGATTTGCAGTTCCAGCATTACATGTTATCCCACCTCCCTACTGGGAAAGAAACCATGTAACTTGCAGCTTTTTTCACAAATAGAGCTGTGGTCTTGTATTCGTTTATAGTTCCTGCATCATATTGCTTGTGTGAGTGGATCACTTCTGCGAGCAGGGCTTGTTCGTATCTTTACCTTTTAAGTCCTTGTGCATCATCAGAACTGAATCTTGGAAATTGGCCAGTTCTTGGATTTAGTGTGTGTATGTGTATATACTTAGATTTTCCTTCTCCTTTTGAATTATTACCTTTAAAAAAAAAACTGTATTGAAAATGTTAGGAAGCTTGTATAGAAGTGTTAAACTCAGATGAAAATCCATACATATTCTTCATATTGCCAAATCATAGATTTTCTCTCTAGCTATTAAGAGAAAAATTGGGTTTGCTTGTAATGGCGTAAATCTTATAGCATCACTTGTTAGGTAGGCTGCCGAAGGGGGAAACAAATCAATCCTTTCATTCTAAGGGGCCCTATTTTTATTTTTTAAGAAGCTCCAGGGCAGGGGTCCCCAACCTTTTTGAGCCTGTGGGCGCCTTTGGAATTCTGACACAGGGCAGTGGGCACAATAACAAAATGGCTGCCACAGGAGGTGGAGCCAACCACAGAATGTCATGGAGTGAGGTTATATATAACTCTAATAGTAACTCTTCGACATTTGAAGCAGAAGCTCTGTTTAACAGGATGCCTTTTAATCTGCACTAGTCAATCAGAAGCTCTGCTGGGCAAATGCCCCACCTAGCCTCTCCCACTTTCTAAAAGCACTTGGTGGGCAACCCGAAAAGGTGTTGGTGGGCACCATGTTGGGGACCCCTGCTCTGGGGTAGCTTTTCCAAATTCTTTGACCAGAGAGTTTCAGTGATCTGGCTTGAAAGAGTAGCATCTGCTAAGTAGAAACGAGTCAGTGAAGGCCGATGCTACAAAACGTTGTTAATCTTTAAGGTTCCTTGCTCTTGTAATAATTGTCATTCTAATGATGTAATAAAATGTGCTGGACAGAGAATTAAATAGGCTAGTAGCAAATACTAGTCCAAAGAGATTTCTGTAAAATATGTGAGTGGGCAACAAAATTGTAAATGAGACATGGAAGTGAACAGTGATGCATACTAGGGCAAAACAAAATATTTTCAATATACTTACAGACTAATGATGTCTTAACTGGTAGCAACTAACCAGAACAGAGATCTTGGGTAATGGTGGATAGCTCAGTGAAGCCATTAGTTCACACTGAAATAGCAAATTCTATGAAAGATATTACTACCGTAGTAAAATGACAGAAAATAAAATGCTCAGAACTGTAATGCCTTTCTATAAATATTTGTGCAACTCCATTTGGAACACTGTGTACCGTTCTAATCGCAGCATGTCAAAAAGATATTGTAGAGCTGGGAAAGGTGTAGAAAAGAACAGCCAAAATTATCACGGGTTTGGTGCTTGTTTATGAGAAAAGACCCCTGGGGCCTTTTAATGTAGAGGCAACATGACTGGAAGGGGAGGGGGACATGACAGATTTATAGAAAGTGGATAGAGATAAATTTTTCTCCCACTCCCAAAATGCTGAAACGCTGGGTTACCCAACAAAACTGCTTGGCAGTAGACTCAGGGGCAGAGAAGAGACAGTTCTTCACACAACAATAATTTAAGGGAGTTCCCATCCTATGGTCCAGTGATAAATAGCTTAGATAGTTTTTAGAAGGAGAACAGATAAATGTTCAGTGGCAGCGTTTCTCTGAATACCAGCTGCTGCTGGCAAAAGCAGTGAAGGGTTATTGCCTTTATTTTTATCATTCAATCAATCAAACATTTATACACCACATTTCCCTTTTGGCTCAAGGTGTCTTACACTTCAAAACCATTCATAATGAAATTGCGTTTATCCCACCCTCCACTACATAGCTGCAGCTCGGACCCCGGTTAAATACCCTAGCAAAGTATGGCATACTCATCAGGGAGCCTGTCCCACAAAGTGGGAGCCACTAATGAAAAGCAATGGGCTTTAATAGATGCCAGGTGGCTAGCTCTGAGTGGGGGAGGGGGCGCCAGAAGGTAACCATTAGAATACTGTAATTGGCATATGGGGAGAGAGAGGCTTTGCTTGTGGGTTTTCTGGAGGTGTCTAATTGGCCCCTGTAAGAAACACTATGGTGGACTAGATAAGCCTTTGTTTGATTCAGCAGAGCTTGACTTATGTCATGATTGTATAGTTCTTTCACCTTCTGGTCTGGGTCTCACCAACAGTAATGTTGCCATATGTCATGATACACAAGAATTCAAGGCATATGATGTGCAGTGGTATGGTAGGAGGGACTGTGGCTCAGTGGTAGAGCATCTGCTTGGCATGCAGAAGGTCCCAGGTTCAATCCCCAGCATCTCTGGTTAAAGGGCCTGGGCAAGTAGGTGATGTGAAAGACCTCCTCTGCCTGAGACCCTGGAGAGCCGTTGCCAGTCGGAGTAGACCGGGCAGAGTAGACAATACTGACTTTGATGGACCAAGGGTCTAATTCAGTATAAGGCAACTTCGTGTGTTCATTTGATGGTTGAGCAGGAGATCATGAGTCTTGGTCTTGTTTGTATGAGAGGTGCATGCTCTGGATGCCTCAGAATAGTATTGCTTGCTGATGCTGACCTGTAAAATCTCAGATGAGCAACAGACTCTTTGGAGAAAAGAAGTTCAATCTCTGAGCAAACAGGACTTCCAAAGCAACTTGTGTTTGTCTTTATGGATTGGGCTGTGCAGCGAGAAGCAGTATGCCATGATGCAAGATATTTTAATGCTACTGTCGTGGGACTCTGGGACTAATTGGGAGAAACTGATTGAGAAACTCAGAGTATGTTTGACGGTGACAGGAGTGGTTGATCCTTTGCATAAAGCTGTGGTACACTTCCTTGGTATTACTGGCAGTGTAGCTTCCGTTCCTGTGTAACCAGGCTCCTTCATCCATCTACAAATTTTCCATAGGTTTTCCCCCAAAGGACTGCAAATGAAACTGGAAGACCAAGCCTGATGTTAAGTGAAGTTGTTGCTTTTGGATGCCTTTTTAGCTTTTGGTACTCACAAAATGCCTTATAGAGCAAAAAATGCTGGCAACAAAAAATACTGACTGTTTCACTGAGGTTTTGATCACATATTGCTACTGCTCTGTAAGGAGTCTTCTTTTTAAAATGATGGAAAAATCATTTACACTTGTGACTACATAGCATTTAAAGTAAACAGTTCATGCCCTGACTTCCTGTATACTGTTCTTTCCTCTTTTATACAGCCCTCAAGAGACACAGTCTGTACAGTAATCCATTCAGCACTGTCAATTACACAAACTCTTACAGTCCAAACACTGGCAGTCCCTACAACAGTAGCTACAATTCCCCTTCCTCCACACCAGTGAAACCTCCTTTAGTAAAACAGCTCATTCTTCCTGGAAACTCAGGTAAGGGTCTCTCTAAATATAATGGCCACATTTTAAGTTGCAGGTGACATGAATCAACACCAGCGTATAAACATTCTAACAATTTGTCTCATTAAACTCATCATGTTAGATGAAAGTTGCCTCTGTTTGACTTCCTGACTACAGTGATATACTGCCATGCCTCTCAGCAAACTTAGTTTCCTTGACATGACACAAATCAATCAGATACCAGTTGGTGCCACAGCCAGGTCAAAAAGGGATGAATTACAGGCTTCCCTGTGGGTGGCTGTTGCGAAGACCAGATTTTTCAACTTATATTATGTAGACTGCTGGGCTATTTCCTGGGTTATTCCGTTCAAAATATTCATTGCCATGCATTCTTACATGGCAAATGAAGCCTTAAGGTAGCTGTGAGTCATTGTATTTACCATGACTTGGAAAACAATGATACGCTGAAGTGAGCTTCCTGCAATTTTGGGCATGTCCAAATCCAGCACTGTCCAACCATATGGGCACTTCTGGAGATAGCACAAAGTTGCTCTGTTTGATGGAATACAAGGGGGTGGGGGAGATTTGGCGCTTAAAGATTAATTTTTTGTCCAGTGGAAACTTCAGATGGGGGACATATTCCAGTGTTGTAATTCCTCAGTGAGAAGGAATGTAGTGAGGCAGTGGAACTTGAACACGCTTAGTTTATGCATAGGAATGGAAGGAGTCTCAGAAACATGAACCAAAACTAGTAATTTATGACTCTGTAAAAGTTGAACAGTTTAAAGGATTTCCCAATAACAAATTCACTGATCAAATGAGCAATTCTAAACAAAGTTACACTCCTCTGAAACCTATTGGCATCAGTGGGCTTAGAAGGGTGTAACTCTGTTGAGGATTGCACTGATAGTGTTTCAGCCTTCTTCCTTTTGTTTCTTCAGTGATAGTTCAGATAAATTCTGTTTATCTGTCCTCAGCAAGGTTAATGTTATCTGACCGATTGTAAATTTATCTGCACTCATCCAAGGAAAAGTGTGAGGGTTGTGTGTCAACTAGCTCGACTTGCTTCTTGTAGCACAATTCATCTCCCCCCCCCCCCCCGTGTTAAATTTTTCATACAGGTAAGATGACTCCTGGATTTCCCCCCCCCCCCATTTTTCCCTTTTCTTTTAGGTCATTTCAAAAGTTCATCAGATAGAAATCCTCCACTGAGCCCACAATCCTCTATAGACAGTGAATTAAGTGCTTCAGAAATGGATGAAGACTCAATTGGCTCAAATTACAAACTAAATGACTTAACAGATGTGCAAATTTTAGCACGGATGCAAGAAGAAAGTAAGTGTTTTCACAATAAAGAGTTGACACATTTTTTTCAGGTTCCAGTCTTGATTTCTTTTGAAGAACTGTTCCTTCTTGGTAAGCTGTGGAAATTTAACTTGAAAAGCATCTATGTTCTTAAGAAAAATTGCACACTTGGAAACTTGGAGACACCTCAACTATTGTGTAGACAGAATTAAGCCTTTCACCAATTCTAATTTCTCTGTTTCCTTCAATGCCCAAATCAATATTGGGCACAAGGATATCTTTTAATCCCTGGCCTACTAATTTATGGAATGCATTGCTCTGTCCTCTATACTCAGCAACTTCTGGTGCCTGATAATATCCTAAGTGTGCCCATTTGGGGCTACAGCGTCAGCTGCCTTGTAGGAGAACTTTACAAGAGATTTGCACAGAAGTCACATGGGCCTCCGTGCATGCAGTCCCTGGGCATGATAAGATAAAATTATTTACTTCAACCGATGCTGCCTTTGGGTGAAGTCTTGCATAGCCTTGCATCTTATAGGTAGACTGATGCCACGGGATGAGTGGCATTAGGGGAGATGCCTTACTTGGGATGTACTGCTTTTTAACATGCCCGATGCCCTTTTGACCTCAAAGAGAAAAGGGAAGCTCTTGAGTTAAGTGTGACTTTCTTCCCTTTCTAATGTTGTTGAGTGGGGTGAGCATTTCTTCTGATCAAGGGGATGAAGAATGTCAGGGTTCAGCCCCTTTCTCCTTGTCTTTATATTTATATTCTTTTTGCTAGTTTGGTCTATGCAACTTTCCCCCCTTCTAGTTGAATGTATGATGAAGTAGCATGGCTCAGATGTTATTATTTATACATAAAAGAGCATGGAGGATCATCAGGTTTGAATGTTCCCTTTGCCCGCAGCTCAATAACAAAACGTTTCTGCTTTCATAAAAAGTAATAGTTCTATTACATCCAAACCACAAGTAAACCTCCTTCTTCCTCCAAAATGATTCAAACCAGGATTAAACCAGAGTTATCATCTTAGTTGGGAGGCAGTAGAACAAACCATAGCTTCAGATGTAACCGCACACTCTGGTTTGCTGTGAAAGCAAAAGTGTTTAATTAGGTTCAGTGTGGGAGGGTAGGAGAAGCTTGTGAGCCCTAAGTTACCTCCAGGATCATTCATGTAATGACAAGCATTCAAGTGTTCTGTTCTTGATATGTCAGTGCAGGAGGTGGTTCCAGTGTGCAGAGGTTGAGGAAAGAGACGGTTCCACCACGGGTCTGTTCTGACACACAGAAGGGCTTTAATCTTCAAGTCAGATGATCTCCTTCCCTTTGTTTGCTTGTTGTTTTAAAATGTTTCTATCCTACCTTATCTTCTCAGACTCAAGGCAGCTAACAATGCAGCAACCAGTTTGTGAGGACACAAACTATTACCATCCAAATTTATGAAATTAGCACAGATTAAAGTACACAAATTACAAATTTAAAAGTATGCAAAATATAAACAAGCAGGAAGAAGAGAAATTGACAGCAAGCCCCGAATGTCCTTTGGGGGTGGGTACTAATTTACGATAGAGCAGAGTTTCCTAAACCTTTTGAGTCATGGAGCACTTTTCAGGAGAGAAATTCATCACGGAGCACTAATTTTCACCTTGCACCTATATACTAAACCGAACGACAGTAGTATTTTTCTTTCCAGTCTCTTCATGGAGCAATAGGAGATGTTTTGCGGAGCACCAAGTGCTCCTTGGAGCACAGTTTGGGAACCTCTGGATAGAGTATCAAATGTGGTAATACTTCCAGACACGTTTTGTTCACTTACAATAGTTCTATATTTAAACAGAGCTGAACAACAAATTGTCCTGCTTTTTGTCAGGTCTCCGGCAAGAATATGCAGCTACTGCTTCTCGGCGTAGTTCTGGCTCTTCATGCAGTTCTATGAGGAGAGGTACATTTAGTGATCAAGAACTTGATGCACAGAGCTTAGAGGACGATGAAGATAGCTGCCATCACGCACTGCATCCAGCTGTGAATCGGTTCTCTCCATCCCCACGCAACTCACCACGGCCTTCACCAAAACAGTCTCCGAGGAATTCTCCCAGGTCTCGTTCTCCTGCTAGAGGAATAGAATATAGTCGGGTGTCACCCCAGCCGATGATCAGTCGTTTGCAACAGCCTCGTCTTTCGCTTCAAGGCCATCCTGCTGATATACAGACTAGTAATGTCAAAAATGAAGGTAAAAGGCTTTGTCTCAAACGTTGCGCACAAAGCGTTGAAGTAATGATGGTGGCGGCAGCCTAGTAAGTACGTTGCTTAGTATGTAGTATTTAAAACTGCTGCGTGGTGTGGCATTACTGCTGAATTGCTGAGACACATACAAGAGAAAAGTAGAATAAGTGTCTTGACCATTCTTTTCATTAGGGCATCCGGAAATCAATGAGTAAGTAATGTGAACCTTATTGGGTTTCAGAGAGACGGCCGTCATTCTGTGCTTGCATAATTTTAAATTTGTGCTAATGCTGAAAAGTCTGTCTGAAAGGCAGAATACCCAGACAAAGAAGAGTTTCAAGGCTATGGGAATAGTTATTTGTTTCAGGACAATTGTACTCCTGTTGTAATTTTGGTCCATTTAGTGTGTCAGTGGGAACAAAACTAGCAACGTCCACTGTTGCCGTTCTGAGATGGTACCTACGAAGAAATGTACTATGTGATTACTTGGAAAAATGTGCAAACTGCTTAGCTATTATAGTGGGGTTGATTGTCATCTTCCAAAACATACATACAGGAGAACTCCTTTTAAATATGTTGTTGGCTTACAGAGTTCACAGATTTTAAAAATTGTTCTTATTTGTAAAAACAGAAAACCTGCCAGATATGCTATAGTCATGACAGCGTCAGTATCTAAGTGACATACATTTTAAGGTAAAAACTTCAGTCTTTACTTCCCTCTAAGAAACATTTCAAAAGGTTTAAAGTATACACTGCCCTCACTGAATTTCAGTCTGTTTTAAAATGAAGAAATGTAGTGGTTATCTACATCTATTTGAAGGAGACACATTGACTGACAAACTCTTTTAATAAGATTGTGTCTAAAATTTTCCTGTCATTTCCTAAATAAGGTCCTCAAATAGATTTCTCCAAGGAAAGAGCAGCAGTAGTGTTTGTGTTAGAACTAGTTGAGTAATTTGTAAAATGGAAGTTAATTAACAACAAAAAGGTATGGTACTTTTTGTGACAACATTTTTACTGGATATCACAATTTTATATGGTGCTTAATGAAGTGCGTAAAACTAGCATTTGCTCAGTGTCCACTGAACTTGGCTTTCTACCTGTTGTGGAAGATTCCAAATTGAGTCTGCACAGGGAGATCGCACAAGCAGTATTTGGCACTGTTGTTTTTCTGTTGTTGTTGGATGTCCCTTCTTGGCTCCTCACCTGCTTTACATATCTTGAGGCATGTCTTCAGATATCTTGCATTGCTAACTCTGCTTTGTGGAAGGGGGGGGAGCGGATCAAACCAGTGTGCTGTTGAGGAAGGGTGGCTGTAAATGCTTTCATTCACTCAGCTCTATAAAGCTTCGCATTCCTGTTCACTCCCATTCCTTGTTTTTATGCTTTTCCTGAGTTCTGTACATCCTGTGCACCAAAAGATCACAGGTAACTCTGCATGTTCCTAAAGGATCATTTAGGCAGGGATGGCCTTGGCCATTTAGACCTTGGAAGGCAGATTCTGTAGCTTGCTTTTTCTTCCCCACACTTATGCTCATATAAACGACTGATTAGTTGTTCATAATTTTTTTTAGTTGGGTGCAAGACTCAAGCTATGTGTAGTATATACCTTTTCAAAGCCATGAAGATAGTATGATAGAACTATTGTTTTTCGTAATATATGCATTCCTTTTTTTTCATTCTCTTTATACAGTCTAGGTAAGGAAGCTTTGTATCTTTTGTAGTTTCAAAAGTGATTGTTCTTCTAAGACTTAAAAGCTGGCTGTTTTCTGAACACAGCCTCAGCATCATGATCTATCAGCATAGAATGGAATAACTTCAGAACTGTAATAGACACCTCTCTTGCAGAAGTCCAATTGAAGAGGTTTTATAGTTATCGCAGGGAAGGGTGTGTTTCTTTATGGACTGTGCTTGTTCTTTTCATGGATCCTGTGAAATTCCACTCATTTATAGTGTGAGGGGCTATTGATGGAACTTTTCAGACCTTAGAGAAGAGTCTGTTCATGGAGGAATGGTTCTCCCATTCTGCCCTGGCTGGCTTGCTTATCCTCTTGCAACTAGTTGCTTGATGTCCTTTCAGATGTGCTGCTTGTGATTAACTGTAGTAGTACTTGCTATAGTGCCATGGAAGACAAGAGCGTGCAGAGTGAATGGAACAGAGACCCAGGACGGAAACTGAGCTGGAACCTTGGGAAGATGAATAGTAGTAATAGGGCTAGGCTGGATACTGCAGACCTGGATAGGGAAAAGGGACAAGAGTTCATGTTCTGCAAAGGCCATGACAAAAATGTCCCTTTTGGGGAGGCTAGACAGACCAGGATATAGGAAGCCACCAAGCTATCCAGTTACATTTGGTTGCCAGCCTTTAGTCTACCAGAACAGAGGGAGAATCATTAATAGGATTGTTCTCCTACGGAATAAAAAAAAAGGATCTGAAGCATTACATCCTTTTTGTGGGTGTTATTATAAAAGCATATATATGAAAAGTAGGTACCAGGCTTTAAGAAACAAGCATGGATAGAAAATACAGCAGACTATTCAGTATCATTTCACGCTCTTTGCCTTCCTCTGAAAAATTAGTCCTTTTTCTAAGCAAAAGCCCAATTTTATGTCTTCGAAACTGGCAAAAATAAGTTCGAGCCACACAGCCAGTTTTCACAAAAGGGCATCCTGACCCTACACACTACACAGATACCTGTTCCTCAAAAATGCAGGCATAGTTCACCAAGCTGAAGGCTGATGTGAGTCTGTCAGAGTTCAATCTGGAAATCTTTTGAGGCCTAGCAAGCCTGTATCTGTCACAGCTATCAAAGCAGGTTGCCAGAACAAGTTTTACTTGCTACATTTTAAGGCTCTCAACAGCTTTGTTGTAGCAAAAAAAATGACGTGGCTGAAGAACAAAACTTTGTCGCTATTCTGTAAGTTTGGCTAGCATTTCTCAACGCTTTCTTGCATGCGCACGTACCCAATGTGCCAGAATTAAGTGGCTAGTTGAAAGGGAAGAGGGAAAGTATATGGGAAGTTGGTTGAAGAGACACTCAAGGTTGAGAGTCCCCCAAAGGTGACAAGGAAATTTGCCTCCTTCTCACCTGACAGGTTGCTGCACTATTGTTAACTCATGCTGAATGCTGGAGTAAGAGGCAATTTCTGATCTGGGGAAGATGGGAGCTACTGATTTAAGGCCAATTCCTTACCAATCACAAAAACAGAATGGCTAGCAGAGGAAATAGTGGCTTCTGCTTTTTGGCCACAAAGGTGCCAATATCCTCTCCATTATGATGATACCATGTGTTTCCCAGACACTGCTTTTATAAACAGCAGTAATTTTAGGAGCCCCGTGGCGCAGAGTGTTAAGCTGCATTACTGCAGTCAAAAGCTCTGCTCACGACCTGAGTTTGATCCCGACAGAAGTCGGTTTCAGGTAGCCGGCTCAAGGTTGACTCAGCCTTCCATCCTCCCGAGGTTGGTGAAATGAGTACCCTGCTTGCTGGGGGTAAAGGTAAGATGACTGGGGAAGGCACTGGCAAACCACCCCGCAAACAAAGTCTGCCTTGGAAATGTCAGGATGTGACGTCACCCCATGGGTCAGGAATGACCAGGTGCTTGCACAGGGGATCTTTACCTTTTTAATTTTTTTCCTGACAAGTGGGTCCAAACCTCCCTTGTAGTAATGGCATAATTGCATGTGGCAGGAGGGGTACCAAGTGAATGGACTATGCTTATGTGCATGCTAGTTAAGTGGGTTTTTTTACCTTCTAAAATAAAGTCCTAGCATATTTTCTTCACCAGGATGAGCAGAACTGTTTTCTTACCCTTGCTTGCATTCTGTTCCCTTCATTTCTCTTTCGTTGCCCCCAAAAGCATGGAAATGCCAACAACCAACAAGAAATGTTGCTAAGGGCCAAACCAGACAGAGTGCAGTATGTCTGTGATTGGATTTCCCAACATTTTAGTTTCAACTTAAAAGCAGGCAAAGATGGTTGGGTGGGTGAATTTAAGTGGGGTATTGGTGCTGGAGAGGGCTTTTTAGCCCCTTCCTCCTGTGCTGTTTCCCCAGTTTAAACTAGGTTCTCCCTTCACTCAGATGCTAGTAGCATTGGTGTGGGGAAAAGTCATTTTTCCCTTCTAGAGGAACGAATAGCAGCTTCAGGGGAGATTTTGATCAGGAAAATGGTGCAAAGGGAGAGTTAAATTATCCTTCTCCAGCATCTGTATCCCTCAATCCAGTTAGTCCCCAGAGCTGCATCACATCTGGTTTGGTCCAAACTTAAACCTCACAGCAAATGTACAACTGGTGTGTCATAACACCTAGAAAATTTGTCCCACCTAATCTATTTGAAGACAATAAATCCTCTTATCCTTAGAGCTACATCAAAAGCTGCCAAGGAAGCTCAGTTCCTTTACTATTGGTCTGTTGAGTAAGAGATTATCTGCCCTCGTATTCCTTAATTGGGACGACTGATTTGGCGACAGCCACCTATCCTGATAAAGCAAGATTAATCTATTCTTGGTACTAGTTGAACTGATGGAGGCTCGGGACGCCATGTTCTTCAGAGGGGTGTCTTTTTAATGTTAGACCCTCCTGCAGCCTCAAGATCAGGTTATTCAATTTATCATTAATTTAGTTGGTCAACATAATTTGCTAACTAATTTCACACATGATTTAAAACCTGAATATTCTTTGGCTATTTACATAGTGTGATCAACTTTCTAAGAATTTTCACAAATATATTTGTATTTAGCCATTTACAGGATGGAATGCAGTAAACAAACCCACTGAACAATCACCTCTGTTGATCTGAATGTGATGTTCATTGTCAAAAACACTTCAGTTTGAGCCGGATAGAATATTTAATATCCTCCCTGATGATAATTTGGCTAAATAGCTGCTGTGTTCTATCTTGGAGGGGAATGCTAGTTAGTTATGTCAGACTATATTAGATAGAAAGTATCAAATCCTAAGTACATTTTAAGCTAATAGAAGTGCTTCATTTTTTAAAGTAGAAATGACAGGCATTTCTTATATAAATGAATACTTATTGATGGAAACATTTGTGTCCCTTTTTCTCTGTAGTATGATTTCAGTGGCTAGCAGTCTGATTCCCATACCTTAAATCCTAACTCCCATGCCAGAAAGCAAAAGTTCAGTATTTCCTCCCGTTTCCTGCCAATGCTTCAAGGCAACTTACATTTTTTTAAATTAAACAACACAGAAATAATCAAAACAAAGTTATTAAATAATCAAGTCAAATCAGGAAATGACAAAGCATAATCACAAACTACAACATAATACAGAAACAAAAATATCACACTTAAATAATTAGTTTCTTAAATATAATTTTGGTAATATATTGCAGAGTTGCCATAAGTCGGTCGTGACTTGATGGCACTTAACACACATACAATATATTGCTGAGCAGTCATATTCAAGCTGTGTGTGTTTGTTGGAAATTTGGTTTTTTCTCAAGACGCTTGGACTTTGGATCACCAAGGTTGGTATTATGGTTGACTCTTCTGCATCGGATGGTATGTTGTGGTGTTCTTATCTTTTCTCAATACAGAAAAACTAAGGCGTAGTCTTCCAAACCTGTCCAGGACATCTAACATCCAAGTTGAGTCTGTGAAAAACAGTAGAAGTGACTCAAACTTTCAAGTGCCAAATGGAGGAATACCTCGTATTCAACCTCAACCCTCAGCCAGTAAGTATCTTTACAGTGATGCTGTAAACACAGCTTCTGAAGGTTGGCTGCAAACCATAGCTATGTGTTTACAGTTTCATGGTAAAGGAATTAGACGTTTCATGCTAATGATGATCACTTGGCCAAATTTAATGTATCTTAAGCAAGTGAGGTGTTGTCCAAGTGCAGTTCTTAATGATGAAGCATGTTATGGTGGTGTCCCAAGTTATTTCTCATTATTGATATTATTCCTTACAGTCTGGTTTTCTACATAGAAATCACAGTCCTTTGGTTAATCATTCCGTAAGCATTGGATTTTTAGGCATACGGCACTGTCTAATTTTTATGTAAATGACATCTGATTTTCATTATCGAACAATATCCCTAAGCAAGGAATTGTAAAGTATACTGAATAGCCTCCTGCTGTGTTTCAGTTTGCAGCATCACGCTATTTTATTCCTTTATTACAAAGATGAAAAAATGTTGATATAGAGATTTTCAGATTTCTACCTTACCAGGCTCAGTTTCAGTATTGCACACTGTCTGTTGAGTTACGCTGATATAAATAGAAAGCCAAGATTTTTATTAGCTGTGATAATTCCCTTCAACAGATGGGAGGTTGAAAATTCTGATGTCAAACTTAAGTTTAGCTGCCTTGTGTGTCAGTCAGACCAAAAGGTGAAATCCAAATTTTAAAATAGTTGGGATTTCATATTGGTGTTCAGTGTTTATCTTCAAGAACTGATTGGAGTAGCCCCTTGTATGAAGGTATAAAACTCCGTAGCATCAATCACTTGAATCAGAGATGATTATGATTTCATTTCCATCTTGAGTCTCTGAGAGAAAGGTGAAGTAAATGAAGTAAATATATTTTAAAGTAATATTTTTATGTAGAAAATGTTTTTACTTTTCCCGTGATAAAAATTTAGTTACTGTATGTAATCCATTGAGCAGAGCATAGTAACATGACTGTGGGATCACAGGCTGCTTGGCTAATAGCCAAGATGGAAAAGAATAAGGGATTTTGAATTAGCTTGTACATATACTCACTGCCAAAGAATCAGCCTCTTATAGGAACTTGGTTTAAGGTGTATTATCAGAAATATCAATCTGATTATTCAGTTCCTGTTCATAAATCCTTTTGTTAAAAAGGGGGTACAAGTCTTGTCCTTGTGACACAAAAATCTAAATAAAATGCCTATATATTTTAGGATTAAATTTTACTTTGGAAGGGACACACAAATGTAACAAATATATCTTCTGACAGTTTTATGTACATAAGCCTTAATTTTTCTTATGTTTTGTGCTTTGGTTTTCTGGGTCTTTACTGGCTTTTCTTCTGCAAACACTACACATCTAGCGGTCTTTTCATTCTTTTACTTAACTGCCACTCTGCATGAGCTTAACTTGGCAAGGTTGCTTTTGTTTCCACCTTTGCCTTCCTTGTTAACTCGTAACTTACACTTTGGGAAAATGCAGTTGTTACTATTAGTGACCAGAAGTGTATCAGTGAGTGTGTCATGATGGTTTAAACACAAACATATTAAAACACATAGCAGTGTCTAGAAAAAATAATTGTCAATTATTTTCTGGAGCTGTCCATTGATAATGGAGTTTGTTCACTTTCAGTGCTTTCCACACCGTTCAGGCGTTGTTTACCTTTCAATTATGGATGAATTACAAATATTGCTACTTCCCGAAGTTCTTGTCATCTCTTCTCCTTTTCCCCTTATTGAATGTTGCCAATCTGAAGGTAGCAATTAATTCCAAGTTACTTTATACTTCTCTGGATTTCTAAGGCAGGGAGGGACAGATATCCATCCTTCTTTTGAACCAGATTTGAGTTCAGTGAATGAGATCTGGGAAGCCAAGATCTTGGTGAATGGTGTGTGCCCTGCATTCCATTGGTAGTCCTTAAACTTACAGGGACGTTAATTGCTAGGGTTGTCACTTTCCCCCAGAGGTGGATAAAGCTGTTTAAGTGGTTTGGATCTAAACAGTTTTTCAGCTGATGAATAAGGGAGGTGGGAGTCCCCTTTGACCACCCAGGAAGGCTGTGCAGGGGAGTTTGAGGCATCTTTTTTGTGAGTTTTGGCCTTCTTAGTTTAATGGAAAAAAATTAAGGCTAGACCAGGGGTGTTGAGTTAAATTGTTACGAGGGCTGGATTTAACATAAATGTCACTTGGTCGCGCTGGGCCATGCCTGGCCAGCCCAGATTGAGACTGGTGGCTGCATCATGGGATCTCAAGGGGCTGGATCCGGCCCATGGGTCTTATGTTTGACGCCCCTGGGCTAGATGGCATGATGAGGAGTTGTCAAATTAGGTGGTATGGTGAAAGAGGAAAAAAAAAACATTCTTTCTCAGTGAACCATAATTTGGGATAACTTGAAAGTTATTGATTTACAGGACATATACATCCATGCAGTGTGCAGTTAATTTATGTAATTTATTTATTTTACAAAAAATTTGCCCCACTTTTCTGCCCTCATAGGGGCCATCCAGGCAGCTAACAAATTAAAACATATGTAATAAAATACCATCTTGAAAGCTATTTAAAAAAAAACGTTGGAAATTTTTTAATATGCATGCACACCCAAATTCATGGAAGAGAAACCCATCTAGTTTTTATAGTGATAAAAAGGAACCACAATGCTCAGAGGCAGTACACCTACACTTCCCACATGCTGGATGGAAAATGGATAGCAATTTCAGTCATGCTGTGCTTGTGAACTTCCTGAATGAATCTGGGCTCTTGAAGACAGATTAGTATACTGGATGGACCTCTGATCTGGTCCAGCAAAGCTATCCTTACCTTCTCTAATGCTGGATTATGAGCTGTATTTACTCATTACTTAAAAGGGAAGCCACAGGTTGAGTGATATGTGGCTGCTTATGCCGGGTAAATGTAGACTGTGGATCGTACATTCTATACTTGTAATACAGGTTATTAGGGACTGTGCCATATTACTGTTAATGTTAAAGATCTAAGAATGGATTTCTGATCCCCGAAAGTTAACATTGCATATCTGAAAAAAGTCATCGCTTTGTGCCCCATCTTGACAATTGGGTTCACACACCTTTTTCCCTACACTATTATTATTTCTATTTTTCTTCATCCGTGCATGTACAGAAATTTTCTTCCTACTCTTGTTGAAGAGAAATGGGAGGGAGAATCAGAGGTGAATGAGAGGTGCTTGAATGAGAGACTATTTTGCCCTTTCAAAAATGTAGCAGCGGCCGAACTTCATTTTCAGTGTTAAGTTTTACTGAGGTATTCCTCTTCTAGCTGTCTATGCACTATTGATCATCGTAGGCATAAATCTAAAGAAATGTGGGACAGGCTTGGTTCAGACTGAACCCAGGTTAAAGAATCAGGATCAGCCATCACATGCAGCCCCACCCTTACATGCAGTTCCCTTCTCCTCCCTCTACTCAAGTTGGGTGTTGTGTGAGCAGTACTAACCTGTGTTAAACGGAAGCTGTATGTACTCATAAAACCATGTTAAGAACCTGGCTTTAGTCAGGATTTTCAAGGTCTAGGATTGCCCCTAGTTTCACTTGGAAGCAGGCCATGCCCATAGGGTCTCAGTCATATCTAAATGTTCTTCAGGTTTTGATATGCCTCTATAATTCTGACTTTACACTTAGGCAGGCAGTAGGTTGATATCTTAAGATACTGCCAGTGTCATCCTAAGAACACTTTCCTTTGAGTAAGCCTCTTGAATAGATCTGCATAAGATTCTGACTAGACCTGCTTAGGATTGCTCTCTGCATCTTGTCTCAGTTTGAGTGTTTTACTTCTAAGGCTTTGTGCCTTTCTCTCTTATATAGGCCAAAATTATTGTTCCATCTCAGTTTAATAAATTGCAGTGCTAGATTATTTGTTAACTTTTAGGAAGAGAACATCAGGTCAGGAAAGCTAGCAACCTACTGTGATTTTTATTATTTTTGAAGGCAGACTTTTCAAGGGTGAGGAATTTCTGGAGAAAGAAGCTACCTTCTAGAGATGACTATCTGAAATGAAACTGTGAATTGTCTCTTAGGTAGGGAATTAAATCTGGCAGCTCACTGCATTGAGTTTTTCAGTGTAACTTTTCACTGACTGGCTGTGGCATGTTTGGCTGGTGGTTTGTTCTCCCTTTGGGTGTGCGGACTATTTTGCATTCCTCGGTTTTGGCCTGCAAGAAGCTTTTTGCCTGCTAAGACACATAACACATTTTGTCATACAAAATTTCTGACATTTTGCAGTCCTTTATAGTGTGGTGAGCATCACTTCTTTAAAACAAAATTCTCTTTCAATTGCTACTACTGGAGCTATAACTGCTGTTCATCAGTTTTTTTGCTTCCTGGTGCTTTATAGGCAGATAGAATCCTAAAATCTTTAGTGAATTTTGAATTGTATCTCAGAGTCTTTATCTTCTATCTTTAGACAAATATAACATGTCTTTGTTTCAACAGCTCTGCAAAGGCAGAAAAATTTGCCCCGTGTTGCCTTCAAAGCAAAACAGCTACTTCATACTCCAGCTACCAAAGGAGGTAATTAGCTTATAGCCTCTTACTGAGCTCCAGCAAAACTCAGGGGGAAAAAACCCTTGGCTTAAACTTCTGCACTTCAAATAACGCATGTGGAGACTAATGATAAGCACATTTGTTGGTGAATGTAATGTCATAAGTTCTATTCAGAGATTGCTGCATTCTTCAGATGTTAGCTGTTAGAATCATAACATATGAAGGAAGGCTTTGATTCTTATCAAAGTAAACTCTAAAGTCCCAAATCTTATATAACCTTAAAATTATTGAGACCCACTGCTTTAGGCCTGCCCAAGACTTTTTTTTCTTAACGAGAAATAATCACAATTGTGTCAGAATTTGATCACCTTCTGCTTTACCTTAGAAGCAAAGTTGAGTGGTGTATGTTAGTTTGGAGCACAGTCCATCAGTTGCGTCTCTCTTGCAATGGCTTATATTTTTGGACCTTAATGCCTAGCTGAAGGCATCTTAATTTCAGGGCTTTGATCTGGAAAAATTTGTCGCTGTCTTAAAACATCAAAAACTATCGACTTGTTCTTTTATCTTGAACTAAATCTGTCTTCTGCTGGCATAACCCTCAACAATTTGAGCCATCTGAATAGTGAATATGGAGCATCATTCATTTGGCTAATTCTAAGGAGGTCAATAAAATTAATTCAGATGGTTCTTTCTCGTTTTGAAGGTCTATATATTTGGTATAGTCCTAACATTGTAAAATGCTCATCCATTTTTAGACAGCATCTTTCATTGTTGTAGTTTTTACAATGTTGGCACTTCTGTACATTTTTCTTTGTAAGTTATTTTGGAACAGCTGGATGAAATTCTTCAGATCTGGAGATCTTGCATTCTTTTCTGAAATTAAGAGCTTCTCTTGGTCAGGCTGTTGGCTTAGGCACAAGTATAATCAATTAAGTTGCATTTAACTTCAAGTTATCAAGACTTCAAATAAAATACACGCACATGATCTAAGTAAGCCCTTGTTGGAAACATATGGAATTGTCTTATTACCATTTATTCACTTAGTTCAATACTTTGACTGGCAATTGCTGTCTAGGTTCTGGCGCAGAGAAAAGTCTTCCTTAATACCTGTTATCTGACACCTTTTTATCTAAACCTGTCAGAAACTGAACCTGCAACCTTGTACATACAACCCCTCCTTGTAGGTGGAAACTCCCTACTCAGCAGGTGGGAAGGGCCTTTAATCTAGCAATTTCTATGGGCCAAGTACAATCCTGCTGGTCCACTCTGCTGTTACTGCTGCATGTTTATAGGGTTGGATGTAGACATTCACAGATGTCATAGAAAGCAGTTGTGCTGCCTTCACTTTCTTTCTGGCATCCCACCCACCCAACCAAAAGCCATTCCTGAGTGTCGGGACCTTTGAAAACAGCATAAGGTGTGGTATGGGAGGCTACAGTGGGAAGGAGGCATTGAGATAACATCATTTCACAACTCTTGTTCCACTAGCGAAAGTTCACCGAATAATGGGGAGGCAGAATTTTGCCAATTTCACCTTCCGACTGCAGCTACCCATGATACATCTCACAGTATTATTCCCAAGAGTCCTCCAGTTTCTACAAGCAAATGATCAGGGGGTATAGAAAGAAGGGGTGGTAGAAAAGATCCCTTCCACAATCTCCACTTAGCTCACCTCCCAGTGATCTGGATCTTACCCAATATTCATAATCTTACAAAACGTGTTTTTCTTACATTTCTAAGCAAGGTACATTAAATAACACTTTGTTCTGCAGTATTCGCAAAAGCCCTTGCAAAATATGCATGTAGCGCATTTCAAGGATTTTAGTAGTTTGAAATTATTCCGGTTTCGTAAGTTGGTTTTAGATTGGTGGCTAGTGAAATGGCTTGTCCAAGAGTTGTATGTAAACAAGAGGCTGATTCTTGCTTCAAACTATGCTGCCTTCTTTAAAAGCAGGCATGTTGTCTGCCATATAGATTACATTTGTGGTTTTTGGTCATCAAGGGCCACATGCATTATGAGTTATTATCTTGAATTTGATCTTTTCAGGATATTTCTTGACTTCTGAAGGGTAATAGATAAGTATCATCTCTTGACTGCCTCCTACATAGATTTTAGCTTCAGGAGGTGAGACGGTATTCATATATTTCCCACACGGTTAAAAGAAATATTGATGGAGGAAAATTATTAAGCAAGAAGACAGTGACTATGTCAGTTGGGTAGTTGATGCAACTGTGTGGTGAAACTCATCTGTTTCAGTTCATATACCTTATGAAATAGCCAATATTTCTCCATCATTCATGCAGGAATCTGAGAAAAGCCTTAGGTCCTGGGTCCTGATTTTGATATCACCTTTTTCTGGGAATATTTATTGTAACTATGTGCTCTTCCTGTGTTCTTGGTGATTTAAAAGCTGTTACAAGAATATAAGTACCTCAACTAATATACTTTCCAGGCTCCTATTATCGTATGTCATTTTTCTGTTGTCACAAAGCTACATGGAAGATAACAAAAGTAAATTCACAAGGAATGAGATTCTGAACTTCATTATATTTTTGCCAAAAGCTTGTATACAGATAATGTTCTAGTTATCACTGATATTTTGAACTACTTAAGTGGAGTTGTTTGTAAAATATCTAGCATGAGACTAGAACTGGAGATGTTTTAGATGTTTTGAAGGTTACTGTCAAGTAACTGAAATTGAGCTTAAAGGAAAACACTACATTCATACATACGGTACATGCATACAGTTGGGGGCCATATTGTTTGTTAAACATCATAGTTCCCACCCCCACAGGCCTGCGATTTTTAACAATCCTATCCACTGACTGAAAAACAAGGGAAACACATTGAGCTTTCTCATGGCTAAGCTCTGTTGTTACATGGTTTTGGTCTGGTGTCTAATGGGCAGTCTAGTTAAATAATCTTTGGGAAAGCTTCTTCATGTCCCTGTTTCCATGCCTATGCCTTTTAACAGGATCTTTTCATCCGGTATGAAACTTGGAAGTTCAGACTATAAGAGGCTGGGTATTATACTTTCTAGGACAAAAATTACCTGAATGTGCAAGGTCTTGAAACTCTAAGCAAAGAATTGATGACTACCAGCCCAGCGGGGCAGAATAATCCCCCATTTTTCCCCTTGGGATTTATATTAAACTGTGTGAGCTTCTGAGGATGAAGCAGTCCTACCTGGACATTCATGAAGCATCATCACAGTGTTGCCATTTTCCTTCCCATAGTAGAATTTTGTTTGGGTCTTTGTACTGCCGTAGCTTCTGAAGCCTTCTTCCTTTCCTCTTAAGAATGGATAACATGTATTAACGTTGCTAAGGTTCTTGGTACTATATTAATAAATGTCCTAGATTAACAACATCTTCTTTGGGCCTGTGCCACATCGATAAATTTAGATGGTTGGGTTTTGAATACCGTAAATTCTTTTCTGAGAGTACTGACTTCTCAAGAGCAGACGCTCAGTTTGCGCTGTGTGATGTACTTGAGCTTGCTTTTCCTTTAAAACAGTGGTTCCCAATCTTTTTTTGACCAGGGACCACTAGGACTTTTTTGTTAGGCGCAGGGATCCCAAGGTTCAAAATAAAAATTCCGATAATTTGAAAATAAACTTTAATCATAACTGTTAGTTAAACATTAAACTTAGAATAATATTTGAATATATTTTTTATAATAGAGAACTTTTATTTGAAAATATTAATTTATTATGGGTTTATAACTTTGTTTCGCAGACCTTAATTTAGTTCTCGCGGACCCCCGGTTGGGAACCAGTGCTTTAAAAGAACGAGCCATTCCCTTCATATATTGGGAAGTTGCTTACTGTTCTGTGGTGGTGTATGTGTAGTACAGATGCAGTTTACCTGTTGGTTTAGGACTGTTCGGAGTACTCTCTGCCTGCTTCCATTACACTCATAGTCCTTTGGGAAAGCCCTGCCTTGAGCAAAGAGCCGGAGTCAGCGTGCCACATGTTTCTCGCCTTAAAGTCAGTGGTGCTGAAAAGGAGCATTGGGAATATGCAGATGTTCTCTTTGCAGATGTGGGTATTAGTAGATGTTCTCTGGCAAAGAACTTGTATTTCAAATGGAGTTAACTAGGGAGTCTATTAATAACTGCCTCATGCTTGTCATGGCTTGGATCTCAAACAAAGAGATTCTTCGTTGAGCCACGCGCCACTGCTAGCAAAGACCTTTTTGTTACAGCAAAGTTCACAGCGGTATGCAATGCGTTGGCAGTGTGGTGTGGTGATCACTGAAGTATTGCATGAAGTCAGCTTGGATGTGAAGGCCTATTGACAGAATAAAGACCTTCAATTTTTTAAATCCCTCCATTAATGAGAACAAGGTTTTAATCCTGACAAGGATTAAATGGTCAGAATCTACAGAAATTGAATTGTTCAATATCCTCCAATCTGACTTATTGTCCAAACTAAAGATGTCTATAATTGGCTCTTCCTCTCATGAGGAGGTACTAATAGCCTTTTCTCAAGTTATAGAACAATGTAGCTCTATAGCCAAACCGATACGTAAAACTATTTTTGAAACATCGACCTGGTTTGATTACGAATGTTTAACTCAAAAAAGGAATTTGCGATCGGTTTTTGGGAAATCTAGGAAAGGAGGCCAAACAATCGATATGGAGCAATATTTTTCGTCAAAAAAAGCTTATCAGGAATTAGTGGCTAATAAAAAGAAAGCCTATTATCAAAAAAGATGGGACCAGCTCTTTTTATCTCTGAAATCAAGTGACAGTAAAATCTTTTGGAGAACAATTTCTTGCCTATTAAACAACAAACCCTTTCCTGACTCAAATATTGTCCCTCAAGTATGGGTTGATTATTTTTCCAATGTCTTTGGCCATGCTGTGGTCCCTCCATCTGATAATGAGGAGATTATTCCCTCAAATATCTCTCCATGGCATGCAGTAATTATGACCCTAATTTCTAAACTAAAATCCGGTCGAGCACCAGGTCCTGATGGGCTCCCTGTTGAACTCTTTAAGAAATATGCTGACTGGTGGGCTCCACTACTAGCCAGCCTTTTTACATCAATTGATCATTATGGTATCATTCCACAGTGGGCTGTAGCAGTACTTCTTGGATCTCTTAAAGGGGTGGTACTACATATTATCTGTAATTAGTCTGCTTCACTATGGTGGGTTAAATTGTCAAAGATCACTTTAAATTTACATTACGTCCTATGATCCCCACTCCCCCCAATCACAAGACACAATCTAAATCCACTATAGTGCAACAGATTAATATTTACAAAGCTCACCCATTGAATTTATGTAAATTTATGCATGTAAACAAAATTTCTGGAGTACATTACAAACAAAGGTGCCTACATTTACTACATTGCCTCATGAATAAATATAAGTTTTTCTGTCATCATAGTCCCATCTTAAAAAGTAATAAAAATATCAGGAAAATATCCAATATTGATGAAATGTAGAAATGCTTGAATTCTTAACTTCTAAGACAATAGCCTCATTTTCTTAAATGATGCAAAGAGCAGTTCCAAATGTGTTTTGGTGTATTAGGGAAATGTCTCTCTGCAGAGCACATATAAAAGGAACAAATTAACTGCAAAACAGAGTACTGTACTAAAATAGGTAAAGCAGCAACTGAAATGTGAATATAAGATCTTGATATGAAATGAAATGGTAGGGACTAGAGGGACAATTTGTAACAGTTTGCTATGTTCTTTTTTTGCAAGTAAAAACTGGCTAGTTCTTCATGGTTTCTGTTTAGGCACTCTATTTGGGCTCTACCATATGCAAAGCAAAGTTCAGAACATCTAGTGCCAAGCCAAAAGAAATCTGGAGGCCAGCTCAAGAGAAGAAACACCAACATGCATGCCTCGAATGGCAGAGCCATGGCCTTTCTGCTCAGTTCTTCAGCCACTTTGGCGGCAGCAGCGTTTTGGGATTTTTTTTCCTATTATGAATTGAGCTATTTCTTTCTTCTGCTTTCTGGAGTCCCATCTTAAAAAGTAATAAAAATATTTTTATTCCCTTTTCACCCATGAGAGAGAGAGAGAGCTTGTATAGCAGTCCCCATGTAGAAGTGCCTCTAGAACAATGAAAATTAAGCCCTCATCATAGCCAGTATCAGCCAGCCTTGGAATTCCAGCCTTCCAGCCTTGGAAGGACAACTTGGTCCTTACTTTCTGCTGTTCAGCCTGTGCCACTGAGTTTGTTTACCCTCCCTCACAGCTGGCTAAAATTACCTACCAAAATTCTGTTCTCCTCTTGGACTTGTACCTTCCTGGGGAAAAGATACCATAAGGAGTCCCTCTCTTTCAAGACTGTATCTCCTACTACCATTCAAAAGAGAAATTGGAGTCTCTGCCCTGACCTATTTTCGAGGTGTCAGTGCCTTCATCTGTACTGGGAAATTATGCATAATTATGCTTGCTGCCATTCTGCCCAGGTGTTTGGTTCATCTTAGTTAACCTCAAGGACACTTTATTTTAACCAGTAACTAGTTTTGCATTCTCTAGACATCTGCAGAGCATTGGACTTCGTATACAAACCACATTACTTCTTTTAGAAAGGACCTCTAACTTCTTTCTTCTTGTGGAGGGCTGCACAAAGGTGTCCCCCCTCCTGCCTGAGTTTCACTGGATAGCATCTCATTAGGCTTTATTATAAGCTGGCACATCATCTACTCTCCATTTCTGTTGGGGCTCACTCTGCAAAGGTGGTTGCTACATCCACAGCCCTTTGACAGAAGCATCTCCTGACCTGATATGCAATTTATCAGCTTGGTCCTTTGTCAAGGACTATGTCATAGATGTTCAGGCAAGATCTTTGGCAGGAGAGTGCTCAGCTCTGTTTTCCTAGTTTCCTTAATTTTACAATACCAGGTATGTCAGCGTTACTTTCCCAGAGACCATAAGGAATGCCACACTGCTTAACTGTAACTGACGATCTTTGAATTATCTATGCAGGCATACATCCCCACCCTCCTTCCACATAGTTGTATTGGGCCTGCTGTGTCGCCCTAGGGAAGAACTGAGCTGGAAGGCGTGCATGTCGGTGCCCCTTCCCTCAAGCTGGGCAGGGCTAGCCTCCCAGTTTCTTTTAGCTCTAAAAAGCTGTGAACTTTGCTTGGCACAGAGTTCCAGTAGTGCGACTCCACAGAGGACTGCTCAAAGAGCACCACTTACAGGTAAGGAGCCTGCTCTTGTCGAGACTATTAAGATGGATGCCAAACTGCTTCTGCGACTGACGGAAGTTCATCTTTCGTACTTCTAACATCAATTTAATAACTCTGTAAGCATGAAACAGACTAAATGCTTCTTTCTCAAAAGATGGCTAAAACTCTTTATGCTGTATTCTGTGCACGTACGTAGGATATTGTGGGTGCCTTTCAGGTTCTGCTGCTTTTTAAAATGACTTTTGCTACTCTGCCGAAGACATGACTTTTCTATTTGATGATTTTCCAGTACCTTCTCCCAGTAAATTCCGGTCTCCAGCAGCACCGTCTCCTCTGGCTCTGAGGCAGCCGGTGAAAGCATTTAGCAACCATGGACCTAGTTCTGCTGTTCCAGAAGCCACCCAGCTAACACACAGCAGCTCTTCACCGGGGCCTTTGGCAGCTCCCAGCTCCGTCTCTGCAAGCCCAGTCAACAACATCAATAGTGCTACGCTTACAAGACCTGCAGGGACAACAGGGATGAGAAGTGGTTTGCCAAGACCTAGTGCCCCCTCCACTGGGGGCATACCAGTGCCTCGCAGCAAGCTCGCACAGCCTGTTCGCAGGTTAGTCTGTTATGCTCCGTTGATCTTTTCTCATCACAGAAGCAGTCTTTCAACAGAAATATGTGTGTGTGTGTGACAGATAAGTTTATTGTTGTAACTACATGGTCGTCACAACAAGAACAAAAGCAAAAACTTAAGTATTAAATACAAATAAACTGTGCAGCTATAAAAACAAAATGCCAAGAATGGTTATATTCAGAACAGAACCTAAAACTACAGTTTAACCACATGTCTGTCAAGGCTAGCGAGTAAAATATCTTTTTCCTGGTTTTAAAAGATAAGGCAAAAATAGCCACCTGGCAACTGACAATTAGGAAAGCCATTGGGCAGCAAAAACTCAATAAGTTCCACGTTTGTGCCTGCGAAGTTGATGATAATATGACCCAACCACCTTTCTCTTATGCCTTCCTAAAAGGGGCAATGTAAGATAGAATGTTTGAGGTCTTCCGCTTGACCCCGGCTACAGGAACAGAGGTGCTGTTCTACAAGGACTCTGTTAAATCTGTTAAATCTCTGTTAAATCTGCCTTCAAGGTGTGCCGAGGGCATGGTCTGGAAACGAAAGCTGGTAAAAGCCTTTCTCATTGGAAGACTTAAGTACTGTGAAGTGAATTTGTTTTTCTTAAAGGAAGAGTACGAGAGATAGAGCGTCGAGGGCTGAACTAGGGCAGCACCTCAGCTGGCATCACACTCGTGGAGCCAATCATGGATTTTTTTAAATATCCCATGATGTAACCTCCTCTACTGAGGGTATGGAATACATCTGCAAAACGTGGGACAGCATGTTGGGTCATTACTTTGCCCTAGAATATTTAAGAGCTGGGACAATTAGCTGGCCACCCTGTGGTGTGCGTGTCTGAGCTCTAGTATTGTATGTTAGCCTACACTTTTCCCCTTCTTTAAAGCATTCTTTAAATCAGTTTTTTTTTTTGGCTGGAGGGCATCCCCTTTGACCACTGGAGAAGTTTATGCCAGAGACCATGAGACCTGGATTGACAAAAGCCATGTGGGATGGGGACTTCAGTAAGGAGGGAGAATTGGGCGAGATTGAACTAAAAATCTGGCTGGATCAAACACCACATTTAGGTTGAGGTTAGAAACCCCAGTGTATTAAAATTTGCTGCTGAACTAGGAACTAATAACATAAACCAATGTGGCTCATGGATCATGCAGTCTTTGGATTAGGGCGCTTCTTAATATACTTCAGATTATTTAACTGTGCTTACTCTTTGTTGTAATATTGCTCAAGTACAAAATCTGAACTAATTTTGCCAGATGAAAAGGGTAGGTGGTATACATCGATTCTTTAAAGACAAATTTCAGAGGAGTGGCTGTGCTAGTCTGCTGCAGTCAAGACAACAGAGTCTTATGATACCAAAAAAAGGCTTAAGAATGCTTTGTGGTATAAGCTTTCATGAGGGAGAGCTCACTTTGCAAGTGTGTGATGAAGTTGGTTCTAGTTTATGAAAGCTTTTGACAGACAACATTTGTTCGTCTTTAAGGTTTCACTCAGCTGTGACTTGACAGCAAAAAAAGGTGCCACAAGTCTTTTTCAGATGCTTTAGCAAGGGTTTTCTGTTTTACACATATAGGTGAGCAGATTCTCAGTTGGTACCCAGGTGTAATAATATTGTTCAAATTGGTACCTGACTTTTGTGAGAGGGAAGAATCCAGAATACCTCAACACCTAGAATGGAGGTGGCAGCTCACAAGGTGTTGTGTTTTGGTTGCCACTTCATAGTGTGGTTCATCATAGACTACTTGCTCCATTCAAAGCTCCTGTCACCAATGTACATTTCAGTGTGATTTGTTTTGGTGAATTGCTCTAAAAGTCTTGCCTTTCTGTAGGGCAGGTTATCCTGGCCAGTGGCCGACCACACAGACAGTCTCTGTGTTCACTGCTTTAAAATGGCCGTCTTGCAAAGGAGTTTAGGACATGTTGACGGGGCGCAGGATAAAGCAAACTTGCTGACGCTTAACAGGTCTCTGTCTGCACTGTGTTTGAATGGGAAGACCTCCTGGGAATCCAATGAAAGCTTCCTGGACTTGCATGAAGGAAGAAAAGCAGGAAGTCATATTTAATTGTTAGGATTAATTTTAGTACTTGGCTAGGAGGGGGAAAGGAGCAACCTTAGTACTTGGCTAGGAAGGGGGAAAGGAGCAATTGTTTTCAACAAGGAGCTCTGCCTGCTTGCTTGTCCGCCTACCTAATGGGAAAAAATCATCAAGCAATATTGATAAGAATTATTTTTGCTGGGCTTTCTTGCCCAGCCTTCTCTTTCCAGCAGTAGCCAGCGAATGGTTCTAAATATTAACGTTGATTAAATCTTAAATATTACATTTAACTGCATGTTGACAGGTACACAGACTAGGCAAAACTTCTTACGTTAAAAAGTAGTTGGTACTGATGTGTTAAAATAATCATAGCTGCTGAGAAGCCTAAGCACATATATGTTTTTTACAGTTATGCTTTCATATTAATACATTTTGTGTTTCAGAACATTGCCAGCACCCAAAACCTATAGCAACATGAAAGACGAGAGCTGGAAGGATGGCTGCTACTGAACTGCAAACAGCGGAGCAGGTACTCCTTCACCAGGCTAAATGACGGATCGATATCCAGACCGATCAGATAAGACTTTGGGGGGTTTGTAAATCCCTGAACCTCTCTGTCCTTAATTAGCACAAACTGGCAGAGATTATAAAACAGCACTTTAATGACATTAACATCAGATACTTTGTGATCATTCAAATCACTTATACTTTAATCATTTTTTTTCACCTCTGGAGAGGCCCCCACCCCTTCTTGCTTCATAAAAATTGTTATAAATGCTCATGTGGATAAAATGGCCAACGTCTGGGTGTACACCTAACCTAACAAAATGCCAAAGAAATGGCCATCCAGAAAAAAAAGCAGCATGTAAAAATAGTAAACTTAAAATTTTCCAAAACGTCTCACGTTATTTGGTTTGGTTTGATTGCAGCAAAATTGCATTGTTTGAAGAAATAGTATGTACAAGCTAACATACTAATCGAAGCAAAAAAAAAATTGGATTGCCACATGTTGCTATGCTAGCAAAATGGTTTAAAGCGATTGTGGATGGTTCAGATGGAGAAAATATGGTCACAACAGAGCAGTTGCTTCTGGAGTCCCACTTAGAAGAGTGGTAGGGAAGCCATGCTGTTGTTTTACCTTTTTAAAAAAAAAACCGTTTGGATGGATTCAGTCTCTCCCTAACCTGGGTGGGATATGTTGCATCCTTTTACATTGGCGTATCTGGTTCTGTGCTATTTTATTTGGATTGCCAAAAAGGGCTTTGTTATCAGTTGTACAATCTTTTCTAAACCTTACAGTTCCTGGCTCAGGAAAGATGGCCTTTGCTATCACAGCCACATTTTTTTAATACATGGCTCTCGTTGTTTTGAGTAGTCCTCTTTTTTTTTTACAGCTAGTTTCCTTGAAAAAGAAAAAGTATCTATTCAGAAATCACACCACAGTGCTTGTCGCCTGGAACTCTGCTGAACAGGCTATAGTTTAACATAAAGACAACTATGCACTCATAACCTAGAGGCTCTAAGGAAATAAGTTGTACTGTTGATATCAAATGATATATTCATGTAGGTATCGTTTCATGGTATGAGGGAGTTTTCTGTACCCTTTTAAAATTTTGATTTCCTAAATTTATTTTTTAATTGTAAATACTTCTGCAAAGTTATTGCCCATGTTAGTATTTTTAACTATGTACTTTGCCTTACATACCTATATTTTACATTGCTGGTAAACCTGCCACGTGTGTTTACAAGGTATTCAGTTCTTCTAGTGGCTTTTCAGACTTGCCAATACTTACCACTGTCTTTGTCTATCCTTGTTGAAAGGATAACCTATACAGCAGAAAAACTGCTACTATTGCCCAAAGCCCCCCTGCCCCTTCATTTGGGGTCCCCACCTTAGGTGGTGGGATGACAGCTGGTTGGCTGGTTGTCAGTTTCAAAGAGAAACTACCTCTGATTTAGGGGATGAGAGGGCTGCCTCTCTGTATAATTGGAAGTATGCAGAAGTCACAAAGTACATAATGAAAAAAGTAGCTAGTCAGCTAGTCTTTTATGTATTGACTGAAGAATCCCGTTGGTATGTTTGGTAGGTCACGTTTAAACTTCATCAATGCCTTTCTGTTAAAATGGACTGCTAAAAAATCTTCACACAGAGGGTACTTGATATTGGAATTTCACAGCACTCAGATTTTTATCTAGAGTCCGTAGATTAGTGGATTAAAAGCCATGGATTTTACTTGAATTGGAAAAGTGAGCAAGATCTCTTAGTTACGGACTGCAACTTCCCTCATTGATCAAAGAGGGGCCTCTTCCCATGTTTATTAGTTTCAGGATTCCTGCCACTTTCTAAAGACACAATTTAAGAATGGTTTGAGCACAATGCTATACCGCTTTCTGGTTTTTGCATAAACCGATCTTGAAGGTAGATGGAAATTCTTCCCACACTACATTTTTATACAGGGTGATTTGTGGATGCATTCATGTGGATCACAAGCATAGTGTGGGAATTTAACTATAAACATTCTTTTGATCTTCGCTCCTAGTTAAACAAAGATCTACCGATAAGGCATGTCTTCCAAAATTTATGTAACCGATAACATGTAGGAGAACTGAGACGGGGTGATAACGGAGACATGTGCTATTAGTCCAATGCAACATATTTAAAGTGCTGAGCAGAAAACAATATGGGGTACCCAGTTATTTTAGGCAAATCTGTCCAGCCTCCTTAAAAACTTGGCTCTAACTAATCAAATTTCTTCAGAAATGAAAAAATGCTAATTTGTTGTTTTATTAGGAAAACATTTAACTGATTTGTTTTATTCAGAAAACTCAGATGTTGCCTTCTTAATCAAGCTACATGACCATATTTTGTAAACTGTTTTTATAAAGCTCAGCCATTGCAATCATTTCGAAGGCATATTACATTCTGCTGCTACACCATAACAGACATTCAACAAATAAAAATTCCTGAAAGAAGAAAACTGCCAGTTTACTAGGGGAGACTTCTCGTTACCAGTTGATTTACTGGGACATCCCAGGGCTTTCTGTGTTTAGAGGTTTGGGTATATTGAAGAAGCGTGGAAACAAGAATTTGATAAACTAGTGCCTATGATTTACTTAATTTATGTTTGATAATCGTAAGGGTTTTATGAATGTGGATAATTTTTTGTGTGCCAACAGCTGAACATTGTTGTATGTATGTAGGCAGAAAAGAAAGAGTTCTGCTTCCAAAGTTATTTAATTTTTTCCTCAGTGTTTGAATGTTTTTCTAAGTGTTAATAAAAGTTAAAAAGGAAAATTATAAATATTATTACTGCAACACTGACTCCTTTTTTTTTAAAGAAGAAAAAATAAAATTTGTATGCAAAATGAACTTTCTGAAGTTTCTTGAGGTAAATGAAACTCTCTTCACCTGTACTATTTAAGGATGGGACCCATTCTCTCTGTAGTTTGGGATATAGCACCCTCCTACTCTTAAACTTAAACCCCTTTGCTGCATTCACAGTATTCTTTATCTCTGAAAACATCTGAGTGGGACTTCCTCTGCTCCCTGTTCTGCTATCAGTGATCTGTTTACCTTCATTTATTCTTCAGGGCAGAAGGTAATCTATACATCTAATAACCACATGGTGGCTCCATCTGCAGCTACTTATATCCACTGATTGAGCCCACATGGAGAAAAGATTTTTCTTTCTTGGGATTTCCCAAGTTTGCAGAAAAATCTACAAACAATTAAATTGGGGGGGAGTTAAATCCCCCCCAAACAAAAGTGTTGTCTGCGCATGTGCTCAGGTTCTCCAGATCAGAGTTCGCCACTCCAAACCACCTCTCTTGACCACGACACACTCTGCAGCAGGCCCAGCAATAGAGATTGGGAGCTGGGCCATGCATGACGCCAATGAGGAGGGTAGCCAGGAGCTGCAGCAGCCCCAGCAGCAGTTGTTGAGAGTGAAGCTGCGGCAGGCCGGGAACTGGAGGCCGGGAGCTGCAGCAGGCCCAACACCAAAGATGGGGGCCGGGGGGGGGGGAAGCCCTAGCAGCCCTGGTGATAACAGCAGCGACTGGGGAGGGAAAAGCTGTGGTGTGCCTGTCGGTGACGGGGAAAGCTAAGAAGGGCCAGTCTTTTTAACTTTTAAAAAAACAAACAAAAGAATCTGCCTAGTAAGTTTTCCTCCCTTTAATCACTTCCACCCCCCCACACACCTGCATTGGTAGGGGGAATCTGGTGAGACCTCAGTCGTAGACAGGCAGCAGAAGTTCCCATAATCTTATTTCAGAGGCTGCACAGTGATCACGGAGAATGGGAGAGCTTGGGCTGAAGAAATAAAGTTTACTGAATGTCAAGTGTTAAGAGGAAACTGGTATAAAATGTTCTTTAGATGATACATCACACTTAAAGATGTAGCAAAAGAAGAAGAGTTGGTTTTTATATGCCGACTTTCTCTACCACTTAAGGAAGAATCAAACCAGCTTACAATCACCTTCCCTTCCCCTCCCCACAACAGACAACCTGTGAGGTAGGTGGGGCTGAGTGTGACTAGCCCAAGGTGACCCAGCTGTCTTCATGTGTAGGAGAGGGAAAACAAACCCAGTCCACCAGACTAGCATCCGCCAGTCATGTGGAGGAGTGGGGGATCAAACCCAGTTCTCCAGATTGAAGTCCACTTCTCTTAACCACTACATTACTCTGGCTTCCTCTTGAAGACAATGAAGACTTTAATGGGAAATGTTGGAAATGTGATAATACAGATGCAACATTTTACCACATGTGGAGGACTTGTAAGAAAGCAAGAAAATACTGGATAATGATACATGACGAAATGCAAAAGATTTTAACAATTAAGTTTGTGATGGACTCAAAAAGTATGTTATCAAATATTTTACCAAGCAATATTTCAAAAGCACATAATGAACTATTTAAGTATATGGTGACGGAGGCAAGTGGTATATGCAGCAAAATGAAAAGCACAGAAATGTCCAGATTTAGATGAATGAATTGATAAGTATGTCATAAACATGTTAATTAATAGTTAAGAGTTATGGAAGAAGGAATGCTAAACAAAGAGCAACGTAATTCAATGAAGATGGTGATAGTTGTAATTTTGAATGGCAAGATTCACTTATTGTTATATTGAGCTGATATTTTAATGTTTTAAAGTATGTTTATGTTTGCTAAAATAAAAACTATTCTTAAAAAAGAATGGGAGAACTCAGATTTGGAATCAGTTACAAGGAGTTGGGGTAGGGGATTCACTATAGTGATAGAAAGAAATAGCGATGAGGTGGGGGGCAGAAAGAAATATGGGGTGGGGGCAGAACAAGTAACGCATGGGGGGGAGAGGGAGTAAGAAAAGGGGTGGCAGGAGGGGGAAAGTGAGATGGAGAAATAGGAATGGGGAGGAAACAAAGGTGGGAATGGGATGGCTGCTTCTGCAAGTTTCTTGTGGGTACTCATTTATTGAAAAGCCACATTTAGCCTTCAATCCTAAATAAGATTGAAAATCAGATCTGTTGCAATCAAGAAGAAGAAGGGTTGGTTTCTATATGCTGACTTTCTCCACTTAAGGAAGAATCAAACCGGCTTACAATCACCTTCCCTTCTCCTCCCTACAACAGACACCCTGTGAGGTAGGTGAGGCTGAGAGAATGTGACTAGCCCAAGGTCACCCAGCTGACTTCATGTGGAGGAGTGGGGAAACAAATCCAGTTCACCAGATTAGCGTCCACCATGCTCATGTGGAGGAGTGGGGAATCAAACCCGGTTTTCCAGATCAGACTCCATCGCTCCAAACCACCGCTCCTTCCTTCCAAGTGTTTTTGAGATAGGCATGTTAGGCCCAGTTTATATGTGACAGCTCACCTGTGCAGCCTGAAAAAAAAAGTTATCTTACCTGAAGCAGAGTATGTATGGCAGTTCTTCAGTTGCTAGCATGCATGCCCTGCATAACTGGCCAAAAATGCATGCAGTAAGGGATGAATCGATGTTACTGGGTCACTTGCATTGACATGTTTTTGTGTGTTCTCATTTCATGGGCTTGCCAAACAGTTAGCTTCACTGTTGTCGCATTATGAAAGGAGGGGTTTTTTTTAGTGTTTCCCACCATTTATCACTATCTCTGACAAGGGGGGTTGTGTGTGTGAGTCTCTCTGGAGTTTGCTGCAGAGAATTAGAGGGTACGCATGTGCTTTAACAGATCTAATAATTACAAGGTTAATGTAACTGCTTCATTTATAGGTAATGAACATCCTTTTGGCAATGGGAAATTGTTGCACTGGTGTTTATATTCTTGAACTCTGCAGGAAGAAATTGGCTGCATACCTGGCTATTGGTTCTGGGGTGGATGCAACCAGTATCCTACCCACTCCTCTATGCAAAGTTAATTTATTAACTTATTGAGATGTTTATGTCTTACTTTCCCTTTGGATCAAGTTTAAAGCCTTTGTCCAATCTAAGGAGCCTTCCTCCAAGGCAAGTGGCTGTTCGGTTGGAGGTAGAGTCACTTAAGTAGGAGGAAGGCTACTTGGAGGATGGTTGGATCCATTTGTATAAGCAGGAATGGATGGAATGGGGAGCAAAATGCTTTCTGATCGGTTACTACTTTTATGGCAAGTTTGAATGGGTTTATTTCCAAGTCAGTGCTCTTCCAGCAAGGGAGAGTTGTGCTCAGAGGAAGACCACAAGCAACCCTGTAGCAGTCCTGCCGGGAACAGTGATGTCTCAGAATGCTCATTTTTAAAGTGTAAAAGTGGCTGTCTTAATGTAAACTCAGTTGGAAAATTGGCTGTACTTTGGTTACCAATAAATGCTAATAGGCAATGTGTTCAAAGAAAGGACACCTCATATATCCTGGAGCCATTGAAAAACACAGCTGAGCTTCTAATGGAAGTAAAAACTGAACGAATGTGGGTGTAAATGGCCACAGTTGCTTGTTCCTGCCCAAAAATAATAATATCAAGAGTCCAGCACCATGTTAAAGACTCATGGTTATTGTGGACTGTAGCAACTTTGGATAAATACCTGAAGTGTATTTAAATAGAGTTTGTGTATTTAGACATAGCACTTTATTTGCAGCATCTCTGGATGTGTGGATTAATTGTCTAGAAGCTATGAACTTCTGAGTAAAATTCAAGAGGAAGTTTCTTTAATTTAGGAACACTTCTTTTGCTGTACTGCAGGGTTTGAAAGTATTTCATCAAGAATGGACAGAGACTTAATCCAAACAGTTAGCTCCCTCCGCTTATTGTAGGGATAATGCTTTCTTGTATAATACTTTCTGTTGGGTGGGATGGATGGTTTTACACATTACCATGGTTCTTTAAAGAGAAAGGATACGCTGTTCTAGACTGACCCCTGCTGGTATCATTTGTCTTTGCATTTGGTAATGTCAAACAGCATTAATTAGGACTCGAAAGACGTTTCTCATTATTTGCATTCAGCTTATTATTAGTAAAATAAACATTTTGGTGTCTCCGCCTAGATGACATGGGGAAGACTGGTTGGAGAAGATGACGGCTTCTCTCAGTTCTTAATTATTTGGAAAGCCTGAAAACGTTTCCGGAATTGAGGTGTATATTGGTAGCTTAATCAGAACAAAGTATCTAATTTTGCAGGGTGAAGCAACAATGAAAATTTTTATTGTCCACTGCCAACTGAAGCTTACAATCATTTTGTTCTCCTTATTTTCATTCCAGCAGGCATATTGAAAGGAAAAATCCTTCTGTGAGGATGAGCAATTTAAGCAGGGAACGGTGGTTTGTCTTTTAATATAAAATATGCCTAAATGAAGATTTTTTTTACCTAGGGGCAGCACAATGCCTCTGTCATTTAAAACAATTTTCAGCTCATGATGCTGTAGTTACATATGTGTTCTTTTAAAGAGGGTTCTTTATTGAATTGCAACATACCAAGGCTAAATTCTGTCTCTCACAATAAGATTAAAGTCTCGGCATTATGAGACAGCGTGCATGAGGCAGTTTACATAGTGTACTTAGCTTAATGCTTCTGTACTATAGCAGCTGTCCAGTCATCTGCATGCAGTCTCAGTGTACCTTAGCTTCCAAAATGCTGCAGAAAACTGCTGTATTTCCAGTGCAAAAACCCATGCCCCGTTACCCACTTCTTTGCAGTCTCTTCAGCACTACCTTCTCCCCAGCTGGATATGCACAGTTTTTATAGTCGAGTTGCCTTCCTACACCTCCTCTTATGGAGCCCTTTGCCTGGATCTTAACAATAGCACTGGGTCTTAACAATAGCATGGTTGGGGGTACTGATGCCCATGGGCCTGAGGGGGGAGTTGTGACAATGTAGGCAGGACCTTCAAAATGTGCACCTTCCCATCCATGCAGGATCCAGAAGAACATTGACTGTGATCTTTCCAGAAAGGATGTGCCCAAACCAGGTTTACGAAAGATCACAGCAGAGGGGGTTGGAGTTGGGGGCACAAAAGGAGGATATACAGAATATGATGTTGTGAGAACGCTCCTGAAAACAGCATTGTTGTAAGGAAGTGAAGTTGCAGCAAAACATCCACGTGGAAACAGACTTGGAGAGGACAGGAGCATGAACGGCAGAGGGTATGTTCAGAAACTATAGATCGGCTGGCACAACTTACTGAAGAAGCAGCCAGCCACTGAGCAAATACCTCAGAGGAACAATTTAAGTGTGTAAATTTGTGCAACTGCAACTTCAAAAAACATAATTTCATCTGGACAGTGCATTACTAACATATACAAACAGACCCTACCATCTCCAGCAGTGTCTGTGTGAAGATACAGTGCCCAATGGAAACAGTAGTACAAAGGCACCACAGAAAAGTGACACCTCCCTCATCACTGCCAAAAAACAACTAATACCTTCCAGTTCTGGCCTTGGCATGTTGCAAACGGGAGTTGTTTGCAGCTAGGAAGAGCTTATGGGTTCCTCCCCCCCTCCCCGAAGGAGGGAAGGAAAGTATTGTGGCAGAACAAGAATAAATATCAGTTTACCTATGTTGGTGGGCTATATATACTGCATGGGGGGGATTCTGGATTAGAGGGACAGTGGGCGCTTTCACACATGCTGATAATGCACTTTCAATGCTAACTTGCTAACTCGCTGCTCTCATTCAAATGAAAGGGTATTCCACTAGAGGATCAGGAGGACTGGTAAGCAACTGGGCTTTCCTTAGTCAGTATGTGGTTCTGTTCCCCCTCAAGGCTTGTCTTCTTCCCAAGAGGCATGAGAAGATATTCTGTCTGGCTCTAGCCAGCGTGGTGTAGTGGTTAAGAGCAGTGGTTTGGAGCAGTGGACTCTGATCTGGAGAAGCAGGTTTGATTCCCCACTCCTCCACATGAGCGGCGGTGCTAATCTGGTGGACTGGGTTTGTTTCCCCTCTCCTACACATGAAGACAGCTGGGTCACCTTGGGCTAGTCACACTCAGCCCCACCTACCTCACAGGTTGTCTGTTGTGGGGAGGGGAAGGGAAGGTGATTGTAAGCTGGTTTGATTCTTCCTTAAGTGGTAGAGAAAGTCAGCATATAAAAACCAACTCATCTTCTCCTCCTCCTCCTGTGGAAGCTACTTTTGTTTGACTCCACCTCCAATGCTGGCCACTCTTAACATTCCAAAGATGCCCACAGGCTAAAAAAAAAAGGGGTTGCCAACCTATAGAATTTACTAGGAATGAAAAGGTAGCCCTGTGCAGACAGCATAGAGAGAATGAATGCATGTGTGCGTGCATTTATGAGGGTGGTTGAGATTTTTATTAATTTTATTTATTTATATCCAGCTTTTCTCCTCTATGGAGACTCAAAGCAGCTCACATTAGTCTCCTCTCCTCCATTTTATCCTCACAACGACCCTGTGATGTAGGTTACACTGAGAAAGAGTAACTAGCTCAAAGTCACCAAGCACGTTTTCATGGCAGAGTGGGGACTTGAACCTGGGTCTCTCAGACCCTGGTCCAATATTAACCACTACACCCAATGCACCCAGCAGCCCTGTGATGACCTCTGCATAATTGTCTGCCCATCTGCCTGTCTCTTCCGGCACAACCTTTATGCAGAAATGCAGAATACAAAGTTTACATATGGAGCCTCTGTACAGTTTGTGTGTACATAGGATCTGTACCAGGTGGCCAAACTAATGCACAGAGTTTGGGGGTGGGGGTGAGACAGGAAATGCAAACATACCTCTATGTTCATACCCCAGGATATGTTGTCTGTGCACGGTTTTTATTTACAGGAATTATGCAAGGCTATAGTCCCATACGAATTGACCTGGGAGCAAGAGGTGCTGAACACATTTAATATAAACATGCACAAAATACTTCTGCAACCCTAAACAGAGTTAATGGGCTTAGAAGAGAGTAACTCTGCTTAGGATTGCACTGAAAGCCTGCTGTATAAAACCTACACTTTTCTTTGTCATTAACAGGGTTGCCAGGTCCCTCTTTGCCATGGGTGGGAAGATTTTTGGGGCGGGGCCTGAGGAGGGCGGGGTTTGGAGAGGGGAAGGGCTTCAATCCCATAAGGTCCAATTGCCAAGGTAGCTATTTTCTCCAGGCGAACTGATCTCTATCAGCTGGACTTCAGTTGTAACAGCAGGAGATCGCCAGCTACTACCTGGAGGTTGGCAACCCTAGTAATTAAGGATTCTCATGAAATGTTCCACCCTAAAGATCAAGGTTTCCAACATACTAAAAGAACAGTGTCATGATAATATAACATCATAGTCCCCCCCCCTTTTTTTTAATCTGAAAAGTTCTGTAGCAGTATTTTAATAGTGATGTATGGAGGCGAAAGAGTTAATACAGAATTCAGCCGGGTCTGAATGCCTGGGGGAGCTCTCGGTGACATCATCATCGTGTTATGCATCTCAGCTACCCCAATGTCCATTGGGAGTATTACTGTTATTTATTAGTAGCATGGCAGGAGCAATTAAGGGCAAGAGTGATGTATTTCTAAAGGAACAAAGGAGTGGGAAAGGTTAGTCATAGCTCTCAGCGGTGAGGTCAGGAGGAGGCAGCTGTCTGAGATGCGGCGCTGCGCTGAGCCAATGGGCCACGCTCTGAAGCGAGCTGCCATAGCTCGGGTGATCAGAGCTCCCCCCTGTGCCCTTAGCCAAGGCACAGAGGAAGGAAATCTTGGCAGGTTCGGTTTGGCACGCACCTGGTGAAATTCACTCTCCTGCGAAATTGCTAATGGTCTTCCCATGCGCCTGCCCCCCCCCCCAGCAATAACTAGGCGAGGGTTTCGTACAAAGCGGAAGTGACCAAATAAGATCTCGCCTTACCCTCTTGATAGGGCCTTGCAGTTTTGCTTATACGTACAGTATGCAGAAAGGTGTTGCTGCGCCAGCCGAGGAGAGAGAAGTCGAGGAGAGATTTCTTCATGGGATAACTTCAGCATCAGTTGTTCCGGCAGCCCAGATGCACACTGGCTCAATTCTTTTGTATTAAGACCTTGCTGAGTTAGTGTGAGGATGGTGCCGAGTTGTTTTCTGTTGCCCCAGAAGGTCGGACCAGAACCAATGGGTTGAAATTAAATCAAAGGAGTTTCCATCTAGATATTAGGACAAATTTTCTAACAGAGCGGTTCCTCAGTGGAACAGGCTTCCTCGGGAGGTGGTGAGCTCACCTTCCACGGAGGTTTTGAAGCAGAGGCTAGATGGCCATCTGTCAGCAATGCTGATTCTAGGACCTTAGGCAGATCATGAGAGGGGGGGCATCTTGGCCATCTTCTGGGCATGGAGTAGGGGTCACTGGGGGTGTGGTGGTGGGGAGGTAGTTGTGGATTTCTTGCATTGTGCAGGGGGTTGGACTAGATGACCCTGGTGGTCCCTTCCAACTCTATGATTCTATGATCTATGATTCTATACTCTTTGACATGGCTTCCTCACTGGGGAGGGATTGGTGTGACAGTTTGTTATGTGCCCATGCTGGTCTATGTGTTTTCATGGCACCTGCATAACATTTTGCTATAATCTGAGCTAAAGTGATAGGGGAAATGCTTTCTTTGGAATACCATCCTTATATATAACAGCCATGTGTCAGCCCCTACGTGGATGAAGAACATCTGCCCAATGGGACCACCCAGGGTTTTCAGATTCTTGGTTTGCAAAAAATGTCAGTTTAAAAAACAAAAAAATGGTGGGGCCCTCCAGAATGGTAAAGGCAACATCTGTGCTTGCAAAGACATGGGGGAGGAGATAGGTGCTTTTTGGGTGACCATAGTACCTGACATTGCATGGTTACCTCTAGAAAGAGGTGGGTGGATGTGAGAACTGGGAGAGGGGGAGCTGAGAGTCATAAGGCTGGAAAGGATCTCAGAACTGAAGGCAGAGGGATGGGATGGGAACAGGAAAAGTAGGGGACCCAAGATGGAGCCAGTGAAGAGAGGCAGGGCAAGGATCAGTAAAATGTAAAGGTAGTCCCCTGTGCAAGCACTGGGTCATTACTGACCCATGGGGTGACGTCACATCCCGACATTTACTAGGTAGACTTTGTTTATGGGGTGGTTTTCCATTGCCTTCCCCAGTCATCTACACTTTACCCCCAACAAGCTGGGGACTCATTTTACCGACCTCAGAAGGATGGAAGGCTGAGTCAACCTAGGGGTGCAAAAAGTAGGAAATGGCAAGGGGGGAAGGGGAGAGGGCACAGGAATGAGTGGGGTAGGTTTTCACCTTCCCCATGAATTCTTGTGGGTTCCCTTCTGTGTGTGTGTGTAAAGTGCCTTCAAGTCGCAGCCAACTTATGGCGACTCCTTTTGGAGTTTTCATGGCAAGAGGCTATCAGAGGTGGTTTGCCAGTGCCTTCCTCTGCACAGCAACCCTGGTATTCCTTGGTGGTCTCCCATCCAGATACTAACCAGGGCTGACCCTGCTTAGCTCTGAGATCTGACGAGATCAGGCTAGCCTGGGCCATCCAGGTCAGGGCGGTTCCCCTCCAGTACCTTTCTATTATTGCCCTCTTCCATCATAGGTTTAAATTAGAACAGTGGCTGCACCAAATAGTTTTTGTATAACAACAGGGGAGGAAGGGAGATAATCCTTCTCAGGAGTAACTACTTCATATGTGTGTGCGTGATTTTGCTGTCAAGTCACAGCTGACTTATGGCGACCCCGTAGGGCAGGGATGTCAAACATACGGCCCATGGGCTGGATCCGGCCCCTTAAGAGCTCTTATCCGGCCTGCGAGGCAGCCATGGCAGGCACCCCCCCCCCCACTCCCCATCTTGGCTGGCAAGGCCTGGCCCGACCAAGTGACATTTATGTTATATCTGGCCCTTGTAACAAATGAGTTCAACACCCCTGCCACAGGGTTTTCAAGGCAAAAGACCTTCGGAGGTGGTTTGCCATTGCCTGCCTCGGTCTGGGCTGAGAGAGTTCCAAGAGAACTGTGACTGGCCCAAGGTCACCCAGCTTTTGTGTGGAGAAGTGGGGAATCGAACCCGGTTCTCCAGATTAGAGTCCGCTACTCTTAACCACTACACCACACTGTCTCCCCACTTCATATGTAGCACACACAAATTATCATTGACTTCCCTACTAAAATGTTTCCTTCAAAAGAGCTGTGCCATGTGACATGCAGTGAGCAGGGTTGCCAACAGCCCTAGAGAAAAATGTCCTGCCCTTTGATACAGGTTTAATGGGATGCTATTTACTAGGTTGATGTTGCCTCACTTCCATGCCATGAAAAGCTTCAACTACCCTTTTCTACATATCGAACCTACATTAAAGGGACAGGACATTTTTCTCTAGGCCTGTTGGCCACCCTAGCAGTGTGTTTTTCACAACATAACTAGTGTGTGATCTTATGTCATAAAAATGCAAAGCACCACATGATGGTAACATATAGGAAAATGGTAATGTGCTCAGCAGTCGTTAATATTGAATAGGTCCTTCTTCACTACCAGCAGGAGGTTTTTGGTGCGGAGCCTGAAGAGGGCAGGGTTTGGGGAGGGACTTCAATGCCATAGAGTCCAGTTGCCAAAGCGGCCATTTTCTCCAGGTGAACTGATCGCTATCGGCTGGAGATCAGTTGTAATAGCAGGAAATCGCTAGCTAGTACCTGGAGGTTGGCAACCCTAATATTGAAGCAAATAAAAGTTCCCCTACAATGCAAACTGTACAGTAATATCTGTCTATAGTAACACAGGACACATACTTTATTGAATGTAGACATGAGTCAGAACCCTCAAGTGAGTCATAGAGGCTTAACTCTGACTCTTTCCCCCACCCCAAAAATAAGGTGGTCTCAGTGATCATTACTAAAAATGCAACACTGACCCTTTTATTTTCTAGAATTAGACAATTAGAACCAGAGGAACTGTTAAGGAACTTCCTGGTGAGATCAGACTCACTTTCTTCTGCAGAATACCTTCTAAGTGAATCTACATAGAAATAGTTTGACTTTCTGCTATTGTGAGAGTCCCTTTCCAAAGCACCCAACGTCTATATCCCAGTCACACATTATTTCTTCGATTTTTGCTTTTGCACAAAATAAATACCACTCAGATTTATTACTGTCAGACTCACCTCATCCAGCAATGGAACCGGGGAATTCATATTGAGAAGGGCTTCGGCAGCTTCAATGGTTTGCATTGTTTCATCTCCATCATGAGAGGTTGCTTCAACCCTGCAACAGGGAAAGGAGACAATGGAGAGAATTCATGAACACTCCAGCATGCAAAACAGAATTTATTTTATTTTGTTATTTATAGTCCACCTTTCTCACTAGGACTCAAGGCGGATTACACAAAGCAAGAAACTACAATCAACAGGATGGGACATTCAATACACAATACAATAGGATTAGGGTTGTAGAACCTAACAAAAATCTAAACACAGAATTGAAGCAAAGCATAAGTATTAACATGACACATTTAGGGCTGCCATGTCCCTCTTCACCACCAGCAGGAGGTTTTTGGGATTTTGGAGCCTGAGGAGGGTGGGGTTTGGGGAGGGGAGGGACTTCAATGTCATAGAGTCCAATTGCCAAAGCGGCCATTTTCTCCAGGTGTAATAGCAGGAGATCTCCAGCTAGTACCTAGAGGTTAGCTAGTACCCTAGACACATTAAATGATGTAAAGTTGCATAGTAGGATCCTATTTACAGCAAGCTATACACTGCAGTATAGATCACAATCCCTAATCATTTACCTAAGAAACTTTGTGAATAATTTTGTACAGGGCATCCCTATCCCCCATGCTTTTCGGTCTCTGTGCAAAGCCCTTAGGACAGGGGTGGGGAACCTTTTTTCCGCCAAGGGCCATTTAGATATTTATAACATCATTCGCGGGCCATACAAAACTATCAACTTAAAAATTGGCCAACCAAACCCCAAGCAGGCAGCTGCCCCAGATGACACCCCCCCCCGGTGCGGGCAAGTAGGCAGGCATCCAACCAGTGGCATCTTGGACGGTCCTAGCAGCTCCATAGCTAACGACTCTTCTGCAAGGGGGAAAAAAGGTTCCTTTTCTCGGCAAAACGAACTCACATCTGGCTTAAATAGAAGCTATTCCTGTGGTGGCAGGGGTGGATCACCAGTCTTAGATCCTTCTGAGCTAGAGATCTGCGAAGACCCACGAAAGGCCATACCAAATGGTTTCGTGGGCCTTAAACGGCCCCCGGGCCTGACGTTCCCCACCCCTGCCTTAGGACATTCATTTGTAGCTTGGGGTTAGTGGTCAATATGCAAATGATACGCAGCTCTATATATCCTTATCCAAATCTCCTGGTGTAGTAGTTCTGAATAACTGTTTGACTGCTGTGGTAAATTGGCTAAGAGTGAACAAATTGACACTAAACCCTGGAAAGGCAGAGCTAATGCTGGTTGGGCAGGCGGAGGGAGATCTTGAAGGACTTTTTTGGTGGAGTTCAGCTGACCCTTGTTGACTCAGTTAAGAGCCTTGGGGTTATACTGGAGACAACATTTTTGCTAGAGAAGGAAGTTAAGGCAGCTGGGGGACAAAAGGCTTTCTTCCAACTCAGCCTGTAAGATGGCCCCTTACCTTGATAGGTCTGATCTAGCTACCTGGATCCATGCCACAGTAAGATTGAGATTAGACTACTATAATGCACTACATTGCTCTCCCCTCAAAATCAATGCAGAAACTCCAATTGGTGCATAATGCTGCAGCCCAGCTATTATCGGGAGCTAGATGAAGCATGCATAATATTACTCCCATTCTGCAGTCACTCCACTGGTTGCCCATCAGTTGAGGGTGGGGGGTGGGAAGTGCTGTCAAATCACAGCTGACTTATGGCGACCCTGTAGGGTTTTCAAGGCAAGAGACATTCAGAGGTGGTTTGCCATTGCCTGCCTTTGTGTCATGCCCCGGGTATTCCTTGGAGGTCTTCCATCCAAATACCTGCCAGGGTCGAGGCTGAGAGTGTGTGACTGGCCCAAGGTCACCCAGCAAGCTTCCACGACAGAGCAGGGATTCAAACCTGGGTTTCCCAGATCCTAGTCTGACATTTTAGCCACTATACCAGACTGGCTCTATGTACTGTACAAAATTATTCAAAAAGATCCTTTTTAGCACAAGCAGGTTGAAAGAATGGCTCGTCCTACCATGTGATCGTGATGCTACGTGGCCTCCTGTCACATGCTTGCTGCTCAGTGGATCTCATCCTGCCACCTGGGAGTTAGATGGATCCCAGGTCTGGAGAGATTAAAGATCACTTCTAATGGATCGTCAGTATTTGTGCATTCTATACCTATATTCACATACTCCTCCTCCAACCCCAAGTTTAATTCAGATGTTCATTTTACAATCACTTCGACCTGTATTCTTGCTGAGTTTAATCTGACCTTTCCCAACACTATATTTTTTCTAGTTTTCAAATTATTTTCATTTGTTATGATTTCTGTTCTGTCATTTCCACATGAGAGAAATAAATGTGCATGCTCAGAAAAGAAACAACAGGGGGAGCTATTGCTTTCCGCTCACAATCTCTTTCCAGAGGTCTAGTTGAGCTACTCTGTGAACAGAAGCTCACGGTATTTTTCTTTTAATATCAGAGGTGCTTCCAACTGAGGCCATGACATGAGGGTTAGGGTGATGAAGTTAGGTATTCCCCCATTTGCTGCTTTTTTGACCTTCAAAGTTTTCTTCAACCTTATTTGCCCTGTTGGGGGAGGCATACAAGTACTGGTCCAAGATTTAACATGGTTCTTCGTTGCACTCTTTCAGAGGTTGAACACGATCTTATTTCATTTAACGTGCTGCAGATTTTTCATTTGTCACAATAATATGACCAATTCATTATTCTGCAGCCATGAGAGAAATGTTGCTACCCGCCCTGAGCCTGGCCTTGGCTGGGGAGGGCGGGATATATAAATCTAAAAAATCATAATAGTACAATAATATATTCTTCTGCAATAAATTTATTCTAAATCTAATACACTGATGCAATTGGTTTCACATGCCTTATATAAACTGCCAGAGTAGGAAAATGTGTGTTTGTATGTGTGTGTGGTGGTGGTGGGGTAATCAGGGTCCTAAGGAACTCGCTGAGAAGATCTGAGAAAATTCGTTTTACTCATAGCCTTAAAGGTTCCACCTTCTCTGTCCCTTGCTGCTTTAAAGGATCCAGTAGAGATGTATCTGGAGCCAGCATGGTATAGTGGCTCTAGAGTGTCAGGATTAGAATCTAGAAAACTCTGGTTCAAATCCCCTCTTTGCTACAGAACCTTAGGCCAGTCCCATACCCTCTGTCCCACAGAGTTGTTGTGGGGATAAAATGGAGAAGGGGAGAATGTCATAAGTCACTCTGGGCCCCCATTGTGGGGAAGAGTGGGGCATTACTGAAGTAAAATAAATTGTCTAAGGGACCCCAGATTCCTCCTGCACACCCACCCCCAATGTCTTGTAACATGCACTGTTATCTAGCAACAATTCTAGATGAGGGGAAAAGAAAATCCTTTGTACATCCCCCCCCCCCCAGTGCTTTAAAGGAGCCTTACCTTCTTTAATGCTTAGGCATCACAAAGAAATAACGCTGTCTTCTTAGGAATTTTTATTACATGGTCCCCCGAGAACACAATCTGTTCGTATTTACCACTGAGATCTCTCTCTGTTGCCTGTTCTTAACATATGATAATTAACCTGCTCATTCAAACTAAACACAGGTTGGTTTTACTTTTCCCAGTGGAAATTTAAAATATAAGCTGACAGATTAGAATAGCCAGGAAACTGTCTGTTCTTTTAAAAGACATTAAATTATGTGCCCCCCTGAAAGCCCCCTTAAAAGCAGCAGCGCTGGATGAATTTTCCCTACTACCCCCTAGCCATGCTGTGTTTCAGCTGCCCTGGGATATAAAGAAGGTGTTTTTTAAAGGGATTTTGCCAACACACACACACACAACAACAACAACAGTAAGAGCAAAACAATTAATTACGCACCAAGTTTACAAGTATGTTTCGCTTGGCTAGGATCATATTATCTACAACTTGAATTATTTACAAATTCCACGTTGCCCAGCTGCTAGTGTTCAGGAAAGCAGGTGTGTGTGCATTTGTGTGTTTTGGGTACGCCATTTTCAGGAAGAGATCATGGAGGGTCAAGGCAATTGCACACCAATGTTATAAAGGTGGGGAACAAAAGAAAGAATCGAGTCAGGGTCGAGGCTTCAAGAACAGAGAGTCACAGCAAAAATCAAAGGACTATTCTTAGATTAAGCTGGGCTGGTTCTCTGGTCACGCCTCCCAAGCCACTGCTTAGGGCTGATCACTGAAAAGGGTGTGTTGACTTGTTCCCATTCATGGGGGTGGGGGGTTGAGACAATGCCCAAGTGGAATGTTTGCACCTTTCGATGTCCTATTCATCACCTTCGCTGTCATTGCCAAACTAAGCATATAATAGCAGCACTTCTCTGTGTTTCAACAATCAATTGCCTCAATGATGTTGAAAGGGGGGGTGGAATCAGATTATAAGAGCAAAAGGGAGGATCAGGAAATGCAGAAGTTGCTGCCTGCCTCCCAGCTGAATTATGTTCTGGTATCCGCATAGGGTTGCCAACCTCCAGGTAGTAGTTGGAGATCACCTGCTATTATAACTGATCTCCAGCTGATAGAGATCAGCTCACCTGGAGAAAATGGCCAATTTGGCAATTGGACTCTATGGCATTGAAGTCCCTCCCCAAACTCCGCCCTCCTCAGGCTCCATGCCCAAAACCTCCTGCCGGTGGCAAAGAGGGACCTGGAAACCCTATATCCACAACTGGCTGATGAGAAAAGACCTTTGGAAGAAGACGCAGGGAGTAGAGAGGTAAACTATGGGTGGATGATAGGGTTGCCAGCTCCAGGTTGGGAAATACCTGGAGATTTTTGGGGTAAAGCTTGAGGAGGGCGGGGTTTGGGGAGGGACTTTAATGCCATAGAGTCCAATTGCCAAAGCGGCCATTTTCTCCAGGTGAACTGATCTCTATTGGCTGGAGATCATTTGAATTAGCAGGACATCTCCTGCTACTACCTGGCAGTTGGCAACCCTATTGGGTGAGGGTACTGCACTCCTTTCCCTATAGCACTTTTTGATTTTAAACTAGGGCCTCACCCTTAGTTTAATTTAATATGTATTTATTTAAATAGTTTTCACCATTCCCTTTTACCTTACCTTTATCCCTTAGAAGCTCTTTGATCCATTGATCTTGAGCAGCATAGTTTTAAAACTATTATTTGGGGGATATAAGGACTGAAATAAATTTTGTCACTGCCAGTGAACCTTGGGATCCCTATCACTTAATAGGAAAGGCATATCAGACACAGAGGCATTAGATTTGTCTATTAAAAGGGGAGATATATCGTAATCTAAGATCCTCACAGAAACAACATTCCAAGAGCACATAAGCTAGTGAGTCAATGGAGCCAGACAAACAAGTCCTTTTTGAGTATATAGGTTCAAAAATCTACCTTGCATAACCATAGAAAGGTTAGCGTTTAATCTAGCTAGAAAGAAGGCTCTAGAGAGACGAAGAATTATCAAAAAAATAGGTATAGGCAGGCAAGATGAACAAACGTGACGATCACAAAAAGATGCGCTAACATAAGCAACCTCTTTGATATGCTTTTTTATTATGCCGAAAGCTTCTGTTTTTCCAAGACCTCTTATCATATCCCACGAGATGGCTATCAGTGACAGTTTCTCATCAAAGATTTTTTGCCATGAGGATCTATATGAGTCATGCTTCAGAAAGACTAGATACCCCTCGGTACTAAAAAAACCAACAGCTTAAATTGTAGCTTAAAAGCAAACAACCATGCCCTAGCTTCAAGAGACATTTACAGACCCAAGCCTCTTTTGGAGTAGTTGTGTAGTACATCACATTAAGTTTGGCATTCACAGAGTATCATTAAGTCCCAGAAGAATGGCTCAGCCAACTTCTGACCCTCCCAGTTGAATGCATCTCACCATGCAAAACCAGAGGAATGATCACTCCCCCCCCCAACCCGGTAGGCCACAACTCATGTTGCGCTGATTAGCTTGGTGGGCTGCAAGTTATGCAGGCCTCTTTTTATACCGATTCCCCTGCTAGGGATTAAACCTTCAATCCGCAGGACCACCTTTGTGAATTAATCATTCGATCACCCACTGTGAGTCTTAAGTTGAATTCAGCACAGGTGTGTGCAATTTGTGAACCACTGAGATGACTGCAGACTGCCAGATGCTTCCCAATCCTCTGCCTTTGCATTCCCAGGAAACCAGCAAAACACCTTCCTCAAGCAACTATGCATGAGCTTAAGAGTTGTACTCCATTTGGAAGCTCACATGGTTTAATTTAATCTAGTGGACCATTGATGAGTAACAGCTGAAGTTTACAGACCAGAAATGGTAGTTGCATTCTATTGAAGATCTTCTGGAGAGAAAAAAATGGAAATCACTGTCACCTTATTGCTGTTGGTCATTTAAAAAAAAAAATCTTTGGAAAAATGCAGAAAAAGAACAAGAAGGAAGAAAAAAATCAAAAATCCAGGAACTAATTAAAAATAGGGGGAAAGTAGGTCACTGTTAAAAGCAGTGGATTAAATACACTATGCCCTTAAGGGCCTGACAGAGACCTGAGCCTATGGAGGAAGTCAATGGGCATAGGGCCATGGATATAAATGAGAAGCACAGCATTATCAATTGAAACTGATGATATAGTTTGTGGAACATTGGGTCCTTTAGTCACTGTGTTCTCATTTGCTGATTAATGGTACCATTACAGTAATAACAAAAAAAGCCACAGGAAACACTTGAGTATGTGAAAGCAATTTTTATCAACTGTATATTGGTAGAGAGCTCAACAGCCTGTTAGGGACTGTGTAATGGTGTATAAGAACAAAATTCCTTCCTTGGATGCTTAATTTCTAGTGATATCTCTCATGCACACAGGAGGAGTCATTAGGACCAAAATATCATACTAACCAACATGCTGTTTGTTAGTTACGTACACTTTCTCTGAATTTTCTTTCCCTATACTGAGGGCCAAACTACAAATTACACAGTAGACGTGTGCTACACTCTCAGACTAGACTTGACCTAGCAGTAGATTTCTGCTAACAGCAGGTAGAGTGAATTTCGCTGATATCATCCTTCCAATTCATCCTTCTTAGGGTCCCCAGTCATACAGGAGCAGCATTCTGGGGAGCATTTCGGGCTGCAACAGGACAGGGTGATGAAAAAATGCCTTCTATCAGTAGAAAATTACCACTGGCTCCAACCAGTTTTTAAAAATGAAAACCAGATGAGAGAGATTGTGGGTTTCATCAGAGGAGGAGTGATTAGGCCATTTTCCTGGCTCAAAATCCTCCCCAACTGCTTTTCTAAACACAGGAGAAAAGACACAGCTACCTAAATCTTCTCCCCTGCAGGCAGAAAATCATGGGGGGGGGGGGAGAAAAACTGTTAGAGAATCAAATATTCAGAAATCCCCCCTATTCCCAATCTTTGCTCCCCCCCAGATATTCCATTATTAGAAAATCAGAAAACTGTTACACAGATCTGTCTAGATTGTGTCTAGATCTAAAGTTAGTGATGATTAATTTCAAAACATACCTCTAGGGAAGCAAATGAAGACACTGTCCTACCTATAATATTGAACAACCTAACAGGTAGGTTAAACTGAGATGAAGTTATTAATCCAAGACCACCCAGGAAGTTTCATAAGCAGGCAATGATTTGAATTCAGGTTTCCCCAGTCCAATTTCCACATTTTATCCATTATGTCATACTGCACCAGCAGAAGATGAAAGAGAATTGTTCTTCCCCATCTCACTCTCCATCATATATAGGATCCTATTACCCAATTACATGGAACCAAAGAAGGAGACATAAGAACATAAGAAAGGCCATGCTGGATCAGACCAAGGCCCACCAAGTCATAGAATCATAGAGTTGGAAGGGACCACCAGGGCCATCAAGTCCAACCCCCTGCACAATGCAGGAAATTCACAACTACCTCCCCCCTCCACACCCCTAGTGACCAGAAGATGGCCAAGATGCCCTCCCTCTCATCATCTGCCTAAGGTCACAGAATCAGCATTGCTGACAGATGGCCATCTAACCTCTTCTTAAAAACCTCAAGGGAAGGAGAGATCACCACCTCCCCAGGAAGCCTGTTCCACTGAGGAACCGCGCTGTTAGAAAATTCTTCCTAATGTCTAGACGGAAACTCTTTTGATTTAATTTCAACCCGTTGGTTCTGGTCCGACCTTCTTGAGCAACAGAAAACAACTCGGCACCCTCCTCTATATGACAGCCCTTCAAGTACTTGAACATGGTTATCATATCCCCTCTCAGTCTTCTCCTCTTCAGGCTAAACATACCCAGCTCCTTCAAGTCCAGCAGTCTGTTCACACGGGCCAACCAGGTGCCTCTAGGAAGCCACAAACAAGAGACAGGGGTTCAGTGCTATATAAGGAGGCAATGAAAATCATAGATAGGCAGCTGGTTTTTCCAGCAGTTGGAAAGAACAGTCAAAGATATGATTAGCAGCATCAGCCTGCTAGAGAATATGAGCTTGAATGCACGATGGAAGAAAAGCTGGGAAACCCAGCAGAAGACAGTAGGCTTGTATAGTTGTATGGATGGTGATAGCAAAAAAGCAAAAGGCGTATTCTGCATTCCCTGGTGCCCAGTATGATAGATGAAGAGGGGCTCCAAGCCCCAAGAACTGCATGCTGTTTTAACATTACTTCCCATTATGAGAGTGAGGGGCTAGTGAGTGAATCTGCCAGGCACCAAAACTGGAGGAAACAGAGGGATAAGTCCGTTAGGAAGAATCCCTCAGTTTACAGAATTCCCCCCCCCCCAAAAAAAAGCCTCCTTCACTCGTTTGCAGGTACAGGAGCCTGTGTGTGCACACAGATGAACACATGAAGCCACCTTATACTGAGACAGACTACTGACCCATCAAGCCCCAGTACTGTCTACTCAGGCTCAGAAGCCAGGGATTGAATCTGGGACCTTTAGCATGCCAACCAGATGCTCTACCACTGAGCCACAGATCCTATCCACAAACACACATAAACACTGGCAGCTCACAGATGCAAGCTATCAGTTGGGTATGGCTGACAAGCTGATGGAAAGCAAGGAGACTGCCGCTTATACCTCTGCTGCCTTGGCAATGAGTCCAAGAGGAGGGAATTGTCCTAGGAGAAGCTGCACAATCTCTGAGCTGAATAACATTTCCAGTAGGATCCCCGACTGTGGGGTGCAACCGGCAATTCCCTTTTCTCTCTTAAGACATTTCTTTCTCCAGCCTAGCAAAAGCCTGCTCAACAGCAATAGCTTCAAACAGCAATAACAGCAAGGCCAATCAGAAGAGGGAACAGGTTCTTCCTCCTCTTGTCCCCAATGCCAATGGAGAGCTAGTGTGGTGTAGTGGTTAGAGTATCAGACTAGGATCTGGGAGATCCAGATCCAACTCCCCACTCTGCCAGGGAAACTCGCTGGGTGACCTTGGGAACATCACTCTCCCTTTCAGCCTAACCTACCTCAAAGGGTTGTTGTGAGGATAAAACTAAGGAGAGGAAACTGATACAAGCTGCTTTGACTCCCAACTTGTGGTTTTTTCCTAGATACGAATACATGGAGTGGAGTACAGATGAGCCCTGCTAAAGCAGCTCAAGAAAGGGGGCTGGAGCAGCTGATCCCCAAACTAGCTTAATGGAACCAGGAAGCAGAGGAAGAAAGGGAGGATAAATGTAGAAAGAAAGTCTCCTTTTTGCCTTGCATCTTTCTTTTAAAAGAAACAGAATTCACAGGAATTCAGGTTCATGGCTGCTGCTTGTCTTAGATAAGAAGGCATCAAAAAAATGCTACAGATGCATTTTTTCCCAGTCACTTTGTGCTTCATGCTCTCTGTCTGGAGAGCAGATAGAGGGAAGCAAGCCCACGCTCACACGAATGCACACGCACTCACACTCTCACACACTCCAGCCGGACACATATTTTAAGAGGACAAGCAAGTACAACGAGGGAGCACTTTACCATGAGTCATTATAAAGCAGGCGTGCTTGTACGTCTTAAGTACATAAAGTGATATATTAGGTTAAAATAATTTTTTTGGTTTTTTTATGTACAAATGTGTACCTATACAGAAATACACACTTCCTGCTTTCAGAGTTACAGCAATAGCCTACTTTCAAAGGTAGGGTTGCCAGGTCCCTCTTTGCCACCGGCGGGAGATTTTTTGGGCAGAGCCTGAGGAGGGCGGGGTTTGGGGAGGGGAGGGACTTCAATGCCATAGAGTCCAATTGCCAAAGCGGCAATTTGCTCCAGGTGAACTGATCTCTATCACCTGGAGATCACTTGTAATAGCAGGCGATCTCCAGCTAGGACCTGGAGGTTGGCAACCCTTTTCAAAGGTGATGGACAACAGACAACACAACAAACTTATCATACTCCTTTGATACAGCCTCAGTTCTCTGGTAGGGGAAAAAGAAACAAAAGGAGAAATATCCTGAAATTATACATTCATATTAACTCTCCATACTTAAAACCCTATGAATATTAACAAAAAATGCAGTCCATTACAAAAAAAATCAAATAATAAAATTTATGAGAACCAAATAAAAGTGAGAGTGGATCTTTTAAATCCCCCAGAGCTCTTCTTCAGATGCCTGCCACAGCTGCTGGCGAAACGTCAGGAAAGAAAATACCAAGACCACGGTCACACAGCCCGGATAACCTACAAGAACCAACATAGAAGACGGTTTATGATTTAAGAGGGGGCTTTCCCCCTGAATATCCCTATAGCTTTAGGCTTCTTTCCAGGGCTGCTGCTTGTCTCAAAAAGGATTGGGTCTTTTCTGATAATTTTTTGTTTGTTTGAAGTTTTGCTTGAAGTCACACTATGGTGAGGATATGTAGATGAAGTGATATCTCTGTGCAGTTAGGGGCTGGCAAAATTCTCACTAGCTTGACTTGTCAGGGATAAAATAAATCAAACTCAAAGATGGTGTGGTTAAATGGATACCGACAGTACAATGCAACTAAAGACATTACAGTGCTGCAAAAAAAAAAAAAAAAGAGGACAAGAACTGGTCTAGACATTGGGGTCTGAAAGTCAGAGAAAGTTTCATTTAGGCTAGTTACCCTTCAAGGGTTAATGGAAAGGGTCATTTGATTAGGTTATGATTAGTTACTTTCTGAATGCATAAATCTAATTCAAAAAGGGGACAAGGATGGCAATGTAATGATCTTTCTGAAAGTGTGCAGCTTCTGTTGCATATATCGTAATCACTGTTCAGACCTGCATCTTTTACAACGCCACATTACCAATATTGCCACTTGCATTTCCTCTAGATTCTAATGTACCATAGTCCAGGTAAATGTGAAATACTGACGCAGAATTAGCTAGATGTGTGAACAGATCAAAAGCTGGACTTTGATAGAGAAAGTTCATTAATTAAAAACACATCTTCTTGAGCCTTATGTGTCATTTTTATGAAACACTCCTCAGTATCCAAAGGCTGAAAATGATAAATAGCTGAGACCCTGGTTTGTTAACAAGCAGGACTCATCATTTTTCACCCCTTCCCCACTTGTTTCTATACTGTGGATACCAAGGCAACATTTGTAGTAATTTCTCATGTTGTTGTCTGTGAGGAAGGTGACATAAATTGTAGATTTATGAAAAGCAATACACACTCGCAAAGACATCATGGAAGAGCACCCCAAATTCTTCTTTCAACACATTTTAGTTTTCTTCCAATTATAGGGAGGGAACATACAGGGGGGAAATTGCATTCTACTGATGACAGCTAGAACAAACAGCCCAGTGTATTATGATGGAGAGGTGGGAAGACTCGGGACAAAGTTTTACCTTCTTCCTAGAGTTGGTGGATATTCTTGGGTAAGTCAATTTCAAAGCCCAGTCTATAAAATAGAAATATTAGTAGCCTATATCACCAGAAGTATTGTGAGGGTGAATATAACAACGGTTATAAAGTACTTTTCAAATGCAAAATGCTTACGGTTGCCAACCTCCAGGTACTAGTCAAAAGCAGGCTATTAGTGCTACTGGAAAGTTTTGGCAATTCAAAATAAAAGCACCAGCAAAATTACACACATGGGTAACAATAATGCAATTGCTTTTAAAAAATATATTCATTCAACTGTGATTCTAATTGACACAAACAAAGTGAGCAAACAACTCAATAGTATTGTCAAAGGCTTTCACGGTCAGAGTTCATTGGTTCTTGTAGGTTATCCGGGCTGTGTAACCGTGGTCTTGGAATTTTCTTTCCTGACGTTTCGCCAGCAACTGTGGCAGGCATCTTCAGAGTAGTAACACTGAAGGACAGTGTCTCTCAGTGTCAAGGGTGTAGGAATATATATTACTCTTCCTACACCCTTGACACTGAGAGACACTGTCCTTCAGTGTTACTACTCTGAAGATGCCTGCCACAGTTGCTGGCGAAACGTCAGGAAAGAAAATTCCAAGACCACGGTTACACAGCCCGGATAACCTACAAGAACCAATGAACTCAATAGTAGTTTACAAATGGTCCAGTAATGACCCAGTACAGAGACGCAAAGCGTTAAGAAATAAATAAATAAATTAGTAGTAGGCAGATTGCTCAGTACTTAAGAGTTCATACACATAAAGTGCAAATGCAATAAATTAGGCAGCGGAAACCGGACGTGTAGCAATGGAGATCCGGTATAATTCCATTTCATGCAATACTTTTTCAAGCTTCATAAGTCCTTCAACGCTATGAAGAAAAAAGGCATGACTAAAAATTGCCTATTCGTTGCCACAAAAAATTGCACATAAAATACAGAGGCACATAAATATAAATACAAAATTACAATCAAACATACCATTCACGCTGGGAAGGAGTGTGCCTTCCTTGTATGCATGGACGGCAAAGTAAGACGTCTGAATGCTTACAATCACCCCATCATTTAAAAAGCTGTGGGGGCAAGCGAACTCATTACCGTAATGCTTCTAAATGCTGTTGCCTAACAGTGAAGTACCATATTACCTTGAATAAAGGTTCCAAACATATTTAGATGCGTTTTATAAAAAGTTGGACAAATCCATGTGCGTATTGAGACCATGAGGAATGAGAGAATTAAACATAAAAATAAAGCGAGATTCTTGTTGGGACATGATTCTATCTACATTAGTAATAGAAAACGGTTTTCCTTTAAACTGCCAGACCACAAAGAACTGCATTTCAAAGTCCTGGTGTTTCTTTTCTAAATAATGGGACGTTAATGGCGCCTCTAAATTCCGATTCCGAATTCTGGACCTATGTTCTTGAATTCTAAGTTTTATTGGTCTCTTAGTTTTACCCACGTAGGGCAGCCCACAGGGGCATCTAATAACGTAAATAACATATTTACTATTACAATTTGTGAAATTTCTTAATGTAAACCTGAATCCTGTATTCTCATCCCTAAATTCCTTTACTGGCAGCGCCTGCGCACACGCATTGCAGGCGCCACATTTAAAATGGCCGATAGTGTGGGCAAGGGGATGCGGAGTCATAATGTCTGATTTTATAAGTTTGTCTTTTATGGAACCTGTTCTACGAAGACCAAATCGTGGGGGTTCGGAGCAACCCGGGATATCTTTGACGAGATGCCAATGTTTTGCTATGATTTTTTGTATATCTTTGGATTTGTGGCTATATTGTAAAGCTGTAGTTATTCCCGTTCTATTGTGCTTATTTGTGCTATGTTCGGTAAGTGTTTGCGTCCTATTAAGTTTATCTGCTCGTGTTTTACAACGGTGTATTACAGACTGCCGAAAATTTCTCTGCAATAAAGTTTTGCTTAAATTGCTGGCTGCATCTTGATAGTCATGGTCATATGTAGCTTTGCGTTTGAGACGTATGACCATGACTATCAAGATGCAGCCAGCAAAACACGAGCAGATAAACTTAATAGGACATAGGTGCCTACATGGCAGACAGATTTGGATGTGTGAACCACAAAATGGTGGTCGGATGTAGAAATTATTAATCTGATGAAGCAATCACCAGCGAAACAAAGCTTAAACCGGTGGCTTGTCATATTGTTGACATAATTTCTGGCTGTGATTTTTACCACGGTGCTTGCTGCACACGGACAACAATACAGCCTTGAGAAAGAGAGAAAGAGACATTATTGGTCAGCCACCATCAGCTGACTACGGAGGAGCCCAGTGCTTATACAACACAGAGGATCGCAGCAAGTGAATGTGTTGCTGTAGAGACTTGTGTGACTCTGATGAACAGTAATTTGATCCTGTCTCTTTATAGTTATTTGATAAGCTTGTGTTAGTTGTAATATTACAAGGTTTCTTTGTTTATAATGATGATTCTGTGAACTGGAAGTACTTGTCTATGTGAGCATAAGAAAAATATTTATAAAAATAACAAAAGGAATTTTTGTGGCTGCGTGTTGAAATACTGTGTGATAACAGGAGAATTAGCCAGCTATTATATGCAACACGCCCTTGCTTAATAATTTATTGCATCTGCACATTATGTGTATGAACTCTTAAGTACTGAGCAATCGGCCTACTACTAATTTATTTATTTATTTCTTAACGCTTTGCGTCTCTGTACTGGGTCATTACTGGACCATTTGTAAACTACTATTGAGTTGTTTGCTCACTTTGTTTGTGTCAATTAGAATCACAGTTGAATGAATATATTTTTTAAAAGCAATTGCATTATTGTTACCCATGTGTGTAATTTTGCTGGTGCTTTTATTTTGGATTGCCAAAACCTCCAGGTACTAGCTGGAGATCTCCTGCTAATCTCCAGCCGATAGAGATCAGTTCACCTGGAGAAAGTGGCCGCTTTGGCAATTGGACTCTATGGCATTGAAGTCCCTCACCTCCCCAAACCCTGCCCTCCTCAGGCTCTCCCCCAAAAACCTCCTGCCGGTGGTGAAGATGGACCTGGCAACCCTAAAAATGCTATATAAACAACAGATAGCAGTGGTAGATGTAATGATGAGAAAACAAACGATCCCTTAACTCTACCATTTCCTATGTCTAATAATAGGGTGAGTGATTCAAGCCAATCACAGAAGTGGCAAAACTAGGCCATCCACAGACAAAACATTGACTTTTATATACTCAAGGGGCACCCTAAGGATACAGAAAAATAGGCTACATATTACTCAAAACCAGAAGACCCTTCTAAAAGTAGCCTGATGAGGATTTCTAGTGGGAGTTGGGGGGATAGAAGTGGATGGGTGCTGGAGGGCAAGGGCATGACATCACTTTTAGGAAAAACCCAGAAATTATGTCACAGCTCTCTAGGAACTGCTGTACGCTCTGTGGTAAAACCATAGAGTTTTTAGCAATTCCTAGAATGGACTGATGCAACTTCTGTGTTTTCCTTGAAAGTGATGTCACACCACTGCCCAATGGGAATTTTGTAGATTATTTTTCTCCCCCCCCCCCCGGTCACAGAAGTGGTGGTGGAAAACAAGAGCTGGGGCAGGGAAGCCAGCAGCCCTAGGGTTAGGTGGGGCCTGGAGATCTCCCGGAATTTAAATAATAAAGTTTAAATAATAAAGAAATAATATAAGAGACTATTTAAGAGTCCATTAACAGTTCAGAACAAACGAGTTCCGTTATAACTCATTCCACAGAATATGGGTGTGTAAATATCTTTTGAACACCAGACCTCATTCTGGAGTTACATTTATAGATAGAGAGGGCTTCACTCTTATCTTGCTCTCAGGGAAGACTGAAGGAACTATGTTTAGCCTAGGAAAGCAACTATTAAGTAGCAAGTCAAGGTGGGGAGACATGGGTCAACAAATATCCAAAAGACTGCCAGAAAGAAATGCTAGAACATCTGGATAATTATATCAAATGGAAGAACAATTGTTACAAGACAAACCCCACAGGTACCTTGTTTACCACTGGAGGGAAGGGGGGAGCAACTTAACAAACTGGCTCAGATCCCAAATTGCTCTAGACTTTTATGAGGAGTTCCCCTTTGACACTTGTTGGCATCCCCTTGTGGGAGCTCTGTTTAGAAAGCTACACTTGTCACAATAGGGGCTGCTTACAGTCCTGACACCAACCAAGGTTTTGATGGTTTCAGCTGGTACTGGAGCCATTTCAGAAGCAGCTGCCATCCTTTGGAAAGGGCTGCTTAGAGCAATGTGGGTATTGTCATCTCTGGTGATTTTTAAGGGGGAAATATGTAAGTCTGAAGTTTTGAAAAAGGCCTTGGGAAACCGAACTGCTGTTCTGCTGATCGTCTGGTAATGCGTTTCTGCTGGTTTTAATGTCTATGGTACTATTTGTATATGTAGACGTGGATTTGCGCGCATGGGAGAAAAACAATATAAACATATTTTAAATAAACAAGCACCTTGAGATCCTTACCATCCCACTTGATGGGAAATTAAAAACTTCTATTTAGGTTTCTGAGGCCATTCATCATTAGTCTGGAGGCCACAAGAGGAAACTATTTTATTCAACGGGTTGCCGTCTGACTTATAAGGGGCCCTCTTCCACACACAGGCAGACTGAACACTAGCTTCATCTGTTCCTTTCTGCCTACCTCTGAGTGTTAACAGAGTTCAGTTTTAAACATCTTCCCTCCAAAGTTGCGATTTTCACACAGATACCTGTTATTGGAGTACACTTTACCACATGTTGTATGCTTGGGGGACATCGCAGAGCAGCAGGCTTAAACTGCAAGGACAGATAAAAATCAGGACAATCTGGTGTCTGGAAGGCAGACATGGCTATTCACAGCATTCAGTAGAAATATTTGCTGCCTGATAGTTCTTCTCCACAGTCTTAGAGCTGTTTCATGCATTACATATCCGAGTTTGCCATTGAGTAAATACCCAACAGAGACTGACAACCAGTCCTAACTTTCTTGCAAGCGTCTCCAAGAAAACATGCATTAGCAAACATCATTTTGTCACATTATGTTTTAGATGCAACTTCAGACATTATAAGTATATACCTAAAAACATAATGTGAGGAAGTGATCCTAAGGTTGCAGCTTATACAGCAGAAGATCACTTGCTTGGTTCTACTGACTTGTCACCAATGCTTCTGATCAATAACTGCCACCTTCCTTCTGAGGTTAGACAGGTGGCACTCTAAGAAAGGGCCTTCTTGGTTGTGACACTGAAACAGTGGAACTCACTCCCCAGGGATATTTATCTGTCCCTTTCTATCCCCGTCTTCTGCCAGTGGATGAGCATTTTTTGTTTCCTATGGCATTCTCTCGCTGATTTCTCCTTCCAGCCCTATGTTTTAATTCCCAACTCCCTGTTGGAAAAATATGCCCTTCTTACGGTGTCACTTGTCTCCACATTCAGAGGGGGGGGGGGCTGACTAGATAGTCAGATAGATAGACAGGACACAGGAGGTCCTCTCCAGTTACACCTCTCTCTCTTCCATTTCCTGTCCCCTTTGATGTTTAGAAAGAGCCCCGTGGCGCAGAGTGGTAAAGCTGCAGTACTGCAGCCCAAACTCTGCTCACAACCTGAGTTCGATCCCGACGGAAGTTGGTTTCAGGTAGCCGGCTCAAGATTGACTCAGCCTTCCATCCTTCCAAGGTCGGTAAAATGAGTACCCAGCTTGCTGGGGGTAAAGGGAAGATGACTGGGGAAGGCACTGGCAAACCACCCCGTAAACAAGGTCTGCCTAGAAAACGTCGCAAACCACCCCGTAAACAAGGTCTGCCTAGAAAACGTCGGGATGTCACGTCACCCCATGGGTTAGGAATGACCCTGTGCTTTTTACCTTGATGTTTAGAGTTATATTGTCAGGGAAAAACTTCCCTTCCTTCTTCTTCCCTCTCCCCTCATCCATGCAAGCCGCTAGAGCTGAGCGCTCCAGCACTCAGACCTTCTCATCCCGCAATGGAAAAGAGAAGGCAGGATACCTTTTGATATCTAGAAAGCTAGCAAGATAGATTAGAATAAAGGACCCTGTTTGTTCTTTCCTATACTCATTGTATTTCACCAATAAATGAGTTTTGTTTAATTAGAAAGGACGTCTGATGCTTCTTTTGTTTTTCTAACTTGCACACACGCATGTGTTGCGATGATTGCGTACTTGCGCACTCTGTGAAGTATCATAATATCAGAACATAGATATTACAACACTCCCATAGGGCTTGGTCTCCAGGCCCCTGATCATCCTCGTCGCTCTCCTCTGCACCTGCTCGATTCCGCCCACATCCTTTTTGAAGTGAGGCCTCCAGAACTGCACACAATACTCCAGGTGGGCCTGACCAATGCAGTGTATACATGGTGATACTTGGCTGAGGCATCCAGATTTTGGAGAGCGCACTCAAGTGCAAATTCCATAATTACCCAACCAATAAAGGGACAGGCCACAAGAGGGGCCAGGAGCTGAATCAAGTCCCCAAGGCTCTCTAGCACTGCACTGGGTTCTAAGGACGCCCACTCATTATTGTTCACTATAGCCTCTTTCCCCTACACCGAGAAACAGTTCCCTTCTCTTGCAGTGCATAGGAGACTTTGGGTGAGCCTGTCCATCATCACAACAAAATATATTTGAGCTGCTCATTTCCATGTAGTAACCAAGACACATAAAAATGGGACCAAGAGCCAGTATGTCTAAAGGAAAGGCACCCCTCTTGCTGTTCGCTTTCAAGGACAGGGGGATTAAAGAGCTTTCCCCCCACCCCGTGTCTCTGCTTCCGAAGCAGCAGGCAGAATAAACATTGCTGTCCCTTCAGCCTTGGCTGCCTGGAAAAATAGCCCCCTGTTATAAATTAATAGTTATAAATTAATTAATCTCCTGGCGGAGATTCTATTAGCCAAAATAGATATAGGTCCAAATTATATGTGGTCCCTCTCTGTTAATATAATCTAATATGGACCTAAACAAAAAAAGACAATATTTTGGCCCTCCAATAACCCAGACTTTTGTTTTGAAGGCAGCAGTTATAGCATTACAATCCTATTTACTTGTTAGGGCTGCCAACAACCTAGAGGGGGGGAGTGAGGAAATGTGCAGGTGAAGCTTTTCCTAGCATGGAGGTAAATAACATCAACTGATAAATAACATCACCTGAAGCCTCTATTAAGGGAGCAGGGCATTCCCCCCACCCCTTCCAGGCTGTTGGCAAGTCTATTCCTTGCTCTCGGTTCAATGACAGGAAGAAAAAAAAGCAATAAAACAGGGTACAACGGGTGGAAGGCAAAGAGTAACGATCACTCGGTTCTTGAACTACTCTCAACTTGCCACATTGTTATGCTCCAGGAAACTTGGTGTACCGAAGACCTAGATGTGGCTGGTTTCTGGGCCTTCTCTTCTCCGGCCATTAAAGGCATAGGGAGTGGTCGGCCCAGGGCTGGTATAGCTTGTTTGATCTCCAGTAGTCTTCCGGGGGTGTCTTGCACCCCTTTGAAAGTCTCATCCTACCATCTAGTACTCGTCCTGGAATTAATCTCTTCTGGATACACCCTTATAGTGGTGAATATTTATAGCCCCCCATTGTCAACAGAAAGGGAGATTGAGGACCATTGGAAAGAATTTGGGGAGACTGTAGAGGACCTCCAGCAGACCTATCTGGCTGCAATAATGCTTATTGGCGAGGATTTGAACGCTAGGATAGGCGCCTCTGACGCACACCTGCTTCCCACAATAGTAGACATAGACGAACTGGCACTTCCTCTGCCCTGGTTTCAGCGTTTGTCAAAGGATTCGAAGATCAACCAAGCAGGGAAGCGGTTAGCCGCCTTGGCACTTGCACAGAATTTGGCCTTTTTGAATGGTGTAGTCTCCCCAGATAAACCAGGGGACTTTACATGTTACACACCAAGGGGCACTAGCGCCATAGACCATTTTCTGATTTCCCGCGAATTTTCCCTCTGGCACAAGATTTCCATGTGGGGGAGTATATGGGGGGCGACCACCTCCCAGTACACCTCCCTATCAAAATAGCTGTTAGAGGCAGATCTGGAAGGCTGGCAGTGTGGATGGAGAAAGACGATATAAGATGGATTAGAAGTGGTCGTAAGAATCCCCCAGTTGTATCTACGTGGGTGGCGGAAATTCAAAACATTTTAGACACCGGAATTTCTCCTGAATCGCCTCCCTCGATGGATTCCGCATTGCCTCAATCCACACTTTACTCTGATCTACTCAATCCCTTCGTGGACTGTCACACACTAGTAAGGAGAATTACAAGGGAGCATCTGATAAGACCAAAGAACTGCTGGTGGTCAAATCTTTGGTACGATGCTGATTGTCATTTGGCCAAGAGATCCATCCAAGCTAAACTACGGTGCTATGTGGAAGCGAGAAGACCTGATGGAATTCTTCCGTCGTAAAAAAGCCTACAAAGACTTAATTAAGAGGAAAAAGGAGATTGAGATCACCAAGAACTGGGAAAAGCTTGAGACCACTGTGAAGGCTGGAGATGTGAACGCCTTTTGGAAACTTGTTAGACCGGTTCGCCAATTTGATTTATCTATGGCTATCCCCCCAATGAGATGGATGGAACATTTTTCAGCCCTGTACCGGTCCTCTGAGTGCCCAGCGGAGGAGAAGGAAACTAAGGAATTGCTGGCCTTAACACCAGACTGGCCACGCATCTCCCCAAAGACCGTGTTGGAGCAACTTAACCGAATGAAGCGAGGAAAAGCAGCGGGTCCAGATCTGATTCCCTTGGAGCTTTTTCTAGTAAACCCCGAATGGTGGGCTGCTCGTTTGGCCCCCTTCTTCTCAGATATTACCCAAACAGCTATCATTACGGAGATTTGGAGGACAGCTACAATCATGCCAATCCACAAAAGCGGTGATGCCAGGAACCCTGGGAATTATAGGCCGATTACTCTTATTGCCATCCCGTGTAAGATCTACTCTGCACTCCTCTTGGAGAGGCTACAGGATTGGCTTGACGAAGAGGCCTATCTCCACCCTGAACAGTGTGGTTTCCGTCGAGGTACCTCTACCACAGACCATTGTCTGACCCTCCTTCAGTTGGCCTCTAAGTATTCGAGTCGCCCAAGGGGATGTTTATATGCGGCCTTTATGGACCTAAGGGCTGCATTTGATTCTATCTCCTGACATAGACTTTGGAAGAAACTGATGAACACCAGTATAGACCACAGACTCCTGGTTTTGATTATGGCCCTTTACTCTAGAACAACTGTCTCAGTGCGGGTCAATCCCAGTGGGATAACCATTTGAACTTTTAGCATCAAGCAGCAAGATGTTTCAGACCACCTCTGTGGTGCAGTAGCTTACATTTGTAGGCGGAGGAGGCTTAGCCAGGTTCTAATAACTGACTTGCACAAGAGATGTATAATCGTTGATCTTTTATGCCAGGGAACACAGACATCGTTCTTCCTGTTGTGAAGCTGTAATATCCTCTCAGAAATCACAGTTTTTTGTTTTTGTTTTTTGAGGGAGGCCATCTTTTCTTCTCACTTACAAGCCCCTGAAAATACTATTGTTGTTCAATCCCTTAATCTGTAGGAGACCACGTCACATCACAGGGACCCATTGGATTGTGCCTGCCTCGTGAGAAATGGACAGTGACATCTGCCCATCTCATTTTGCTGACTTGTAATTATTTTTGTCTGGGTGAGCACCCCCCCCCAAAAAAAAACTGTACAGCCCAAATGCAAGAAGAAGCACTTATCTATGCTCCTGCTGTGAGCACCTAATGTGTTTTGTGCTTAGGGCAATACTTCCATACATTTATTTCAGTTGATAATCGTGCTTTATGTAGTCATGGATGGAAGGATAGCCTTGCTCCAAGGGAATTATGTTTGACACTTTTTCTGTGTAAGGGAAAGTATGTCCATTAGCACTGGCCAAACAACACAGCCTACTAAGAACTAACTAAAATAAATGCAAACAAATATTAAACAATTTCCAAAATAAAAAGCATTTTTTCCCCAAAAGGGGGTAGTAAGATCACATTGCTGGTGTTTGCATTTAAAGGTCTGTCTTAATATCTGTTGTTAGTTCAATTCAATCCGTAAATTCTCATCTTCTGAAGAAAATAAACATGAAAAAAAGCTTTTAAATGGTGGGGGTGGGAGAGCATGTAATTTACCACATAACGTTACTAGCGTCTATAGACATAATGGCTTCTCTCACAGGGCACTCTCTAAGAAGATTTACACCATTCTAAGCCCATTGACAACCGTACAGGGTCGCCATAAGTCAGTTGTGACGACGGCACTTTCCATCACCACTTGGAAGAGCATAACTCTGTTCAGGATCACCTTGTGAGACATAAAGCGCTTCTTGCAGAACCACCACGGATTTCAGTAGCCATTCTGGCGGAGAGGTTCTTAATGGGTTTTGTGCCAGTGCCATATGCCGAACTGCAGGCAGTCCCTCACTGCAACTGTGACACAATCCGAAAGGAATAAATTGCATCTCCCCAAGTATAAAACAGCACAGTTTTAAACAGGGGAGCGACGCCACATCCCTGCACCTAAAGTGCTGCCTTCAGAAAGCAAACCTGGCGGGTCTTGAATAAAGGAGTCATTCCAACATGATCTTGAAGGATGCTGCTGGACAAAAACCTTTTGCTGCTGGACAAAAACCTTATGGGAGATTTACAAAAACTCCCTTTAACAAGAGACTACGTCCATGTGGAATGGGCCAGCCAGATTCCCTACATTATCCTAGATTGTCATTTACACGAGGAACCCTGCAAAAAAATTATATTACCTTTAATTAGCAAATTGATGGCCCCTTACAGAACAACCATATGTCAATCCCTGCTGAATGACTTCATGCCTGAGGTTACGGTGAAGGTAGCAGTTTTTGGTGGACGTGGTTAAGGTTAAGATTCAATCCTAAATATTAATCGATTGTAAAAGAATTATGAAACACCTGTTATTTCTGACCTCATGACCATAACTATTTATGCCAATAAAGGTTACATGTATGTAAAAACAACAACACCCTTTTGCAGGATTTCAAGGGGCGCTTGGATAAAGGAAGGCAGTTTCGTGGGGGGGGGGAGTTGATGGTGGTAGGAAGCCACCTCCTTTATATATATATTTTTATTATTTTCTTCATTTAGAATAACAAAGTATACATCATCATCTATTCCTAAAAATTAATAAAAGTAATATCAAACTATTAATAATAGTAATTGAAACTTATGACTTTCCCCCTCACTCCCTTCCATCTAAAAATAAACTGTATATACTTTTGCTAACAAAATTAATCCTCATATTATTTAATTAATGTATAGGTATCGTATCGTGCCCTGACCTGGATGGCCCAGGCTAGCCTGATTTCGTCAGATCTCAGAAGCGAAGCAGGGTCAGCCCTGGTATTTGGATGGGAGACCACCAAGGAATACCAGGGTTGCTGTGCAGAGAAAGGCACTGGCAAACCACCTCTGTGAGTCTCTTGCCATGAAAACCCCCAAAAAGGGGTCGCCATACGTCGGCTGTGACTTGAAGGCACTTTACACACACACACACATCCTATCTTGGTAAAAATGTATTAATCAACTACCTTAATATGACCATAGTACAAAATGTATATAAAGATTAAATCAAAGAATATCCTTTAAATGAACCCATTACAGATTGATTTTCACAGTAAATTCTCCACGCCTCCCATTCCCCCATAAATTGTGCATTATCAGTCTGATTTATCAAAGCTGTTAGTTTCGCCATTTCTGTCAATTCTAGCATCTTCTTTATCCAGTCTTTTTTTTTTTGGTCGGCATCTTCTTTATCCAGTCTTTTTTTTTGTCGGTGTCTCGTCAGTAGAAGCCACCTCCCTTGATGCCGCCCCCCCTCCCCAATATCACCTGAGTGGATGTGAAGGTTCCCGCTGAGTTGCTGAAGGGAAAGTGTCAGCGAAGGCACCCAGTCGAGTCCCGGATAGCAAGCTCTGTGTTCTTCCCCCCACCCCTCCCGGTCTCGTGGGAAAGTTCTCTTCAGTTTGGGAAGAAGGGACGAAGGCCGGAGGCAGCAACACTTCCACTTCAAAGCCTTCCTATTGGAAATCAACTATCTGTTTTAGAGGTGTCAATTCTGCCAGAACCCTGGCACCTCTAGACGCTTGAAAGAACCCTGGTGGTCTGCCTGCCTATACATATTATGTGACAACTACTCGTCTCAGTAGAGCTTTTTGCTTGGCTGGATTGAATGCTAACCCTTCTATGGTAATGCAGGGCAGAATTCTGAATATACCATACTCAGACAGGGTCTGCCCTTGCTCTTCTGGCTCTATTGACTCATTAGCCCATGCCCTTTTGGAAGGCCGCTTTTACGAGGAACTTCGATGGCACTATATTTCCCCCCTTTTAATATACAAATCCAATGCCACTGTGACTGACATAATGCCTTTTTTACTAAGCAACAGGGACCCCAAGGCTACATTGTCAGTGGCAAGATTTGTTTCAGTCCTTATATCCCTCCAACACTAGATGTGTGTTGCTCAAGATCAATGGATCAAGGAGCTTCTAAGGGATAAAAGGAAAAGAAAGGAAAGGAAAGGAAAAAGGAAAGGAAAGAACCCTGATGTTTTGCACTTTAAAGATTGTGTGTGTGTTAAGTGCCATCAAGTCGCTTCCGACTCATGGCGACCCTATGAATGAAAGTCCTCCAAAATGTCCTATCTTTGACAGCCTTGCTCAGATCTTGCAAATTGAAGGCTGTTTGTTCCTTTATGGAGTCCATCCATCTCTTGTGGGGTCTTCCTCTTTTCCTGCTGCCCTCAACTTTTCCTATCACGACGGTCTTTTCCAGTGACTCTTGTCGTCTCACGACGTGACCAAAATACGACAGCCTCAGTTGAGTCATTTTAGTCATTTAAAGATTACATATAACTTGAAAGAGTACACGTAACTTTAAAGATTACATGTAACCAAATGTCTTGTACGTTCCCTATAAAAAGGGCAAGAGTTCAGGAGCACCTTAAAGACTCACAAAAATATTTTCTGGTAGGGTATGAGCTTTCGTGAGCCACAGCTCCCTTCTTCACTTCCCTATAAAGATGACCAGTATTTCCCCAACCTTCATTCTAACCTTACGTTTGTATAGACCGCTGAACCCGTTGACTTCTGTAATAAAACTTCCAACTCTCTGCAACGTCTGGAGCCAAGTTGACGTTGCTGGAACGCCACGAGGTACTGCAGCCTGGCAGAAAGGGACGCGACCCTTTGGGCAGCCTCAGGGAGGCGAGGCGAGCTGTCCGTCCCTCCCTCCCTCCCTGGCGAGGCGCCTGGGCATGCTCCCCTTTGAGAGAGGCCGCCTGGCGGCCCTCTGCGTGCCCTCCTCACCAGGCGCCATGCGAGCCGGCCGCTGACGGGGCTCGCGCAAAGGCGCACGAGGCGAGCAGAGGCGGCCGCTGCAAGGCGGCGAGTTGGGCTGGCTGCTGCTGCTGCTGCTGGAGGAGGAGGGGGGCGCGCGCCTCAGTGGGCCGGGGGGTGCCTCAGTGGGCGCGTGGCGGGCGGGCTGAGCGCACGGGCTCGGTGCTGCGGCGCGCGCCCCCCGGCCCCGCGCGCGCCCCTGGGGCTTCTCCGGCGCGGCGCCTCGACGGCTGCGGCCATGAACAGCTCCTGGGCGGAGGGCGCGGCCAGCCCCAGCCCCGCGGTGGCGGCCGGCCCGCCGGGCCCGGCGCCCTTCTGGGACAGCGGCCTGAACCGGGGGCTGAGCGTGTTCGTGGCGCTGTCGCTGGGCGCCACCATGCTGGGCCTGGGCTGCACGGTGGAGCTGGGCCAGCTGGGCGCGCAGCTGCGGCGGCCCCTGGGCCTGCTGCTGGCGCTGCTCTGCCAGTTCGGCCTCATGCCGCTGGTGGCCTTCTTGCTGGCGCTCGCCTTCGCCCTCGACGAGGTGGCCGCCGTGGCCGTCCTGCTCTGCGGCTGCTGCCCGGGCGGGAACCTCTCCAACATCATGTCCCTCCTGGTCGACGGGGACATGAACCTCAGGTAACCCGCCGCCCCCCCCCCGCCGGGAGGGGAGGGGGGGCGAGGCGCGGGGCTCCGCGCTCGGTCCAAAGCCGGCTTTCGGCCTCAGGTCGCGGGGGGGGGGGGTTCCTGCAGGCGGAAGTCCGACGGGCGTAGCGTCGTCGCCTGGAAGAAGGCGCGCCCGTGCCATTGCAGCTGGCAAAGGCTTATTGTTGAGTTTGGGGGAGTTTGGCTGGGGGAAGTGTGCAACTAGAGAGCGGCAAATCCAAGGCAAAACCTCCCGTGCATAAATAGCTACGCCGGGAGAATCCTGGGCTATTTATGCACGGGAGGTTTTGCCTTGGATTTGCCGCTCTCTAGTTGCACACTTCCCCCAGCCAAACTCAACAATAAGCCCCCCATGCAGAGCTTTGAGAATTCGGGTGGGGGGAAACGTGCATCTAGAGAGCGGCAGATCCAAGGCAAAACCCCCCGTGCATCAATGGCCCCGCTGTTGAAAAAACCGCTGTGTCAACCTGTTGCAACCAAAACCCGGCGGGGCGCTTTCTTGTCCGGCGCTTGCAAAAGTAACCATTCGCTTCATTCCAGCGTCGACCGTTAGCGGAGGAGAGCTCCCTTCTTCGGGTGCAATGTGGGGGGGGGGGCCGCTCGCTAGGCAGAGACCTTTTTGGGGTAGGGGAAAGGAAAGCCCGACCAGCACGGGATCCCCGGGAAGCGCGGGGCAAAAAAACGCGCAACCCAACTGCAAGCAAGAAAAACACACCGCTGCCGGCTCACTGGTTGTGCGAAACTAGATAGAAACTGTTAGTGGGGGGGGGGGGGGTGGAATAGCTGTTGCTGAGTGTAAAAATTAGAGGGGGGGATTTTGAGGGCATAAAGTGCGGTTGCCGCTGGTGCATTTTCCTAGCTCCCTGCAAGTTGAAAGGAGTGTCTTGGAGCAAGGGCGGTTGCTTTTCGGTCAGAACCTGGTCTTCCCCCATCACGGCGTCTCCAGGCTGGGGAAAGCTGCATCTGCGGAATGTCTGCCTGTCATATTGTTCGACAATATTTTGTCTGCCTGTCGTCCCCAACACACACGTCATTTACGCACGGGAGGTTTTGCCTCGGAACTGCTGCTCTCCAGATGCACATTTTCCCCATCCAAATTCTCAAAACTTTGCATTTGGGGCTTATTTTTTTTGAGAATTCGGGTGGGGAAAATGCGCATCTGGAGAGCAGCAGTTCCGAGGCAAAACCTCCCGTGCGTCAATGGCCAGAGAGAGAGAATCATAAGACTCCTCAGCTCCGTGGGCTTCCTAAGCAACCTTCTGGGCAGGCGGATAATAGGCGCCGCTCCGGAGCGGAGCCGTACCCCTTTGCGCATACTTTGGGATGTATTCCCCCCTTCCTATGTCAAGTGTTCTGTTCCCCCCCCCCATTCACTTCTGCAGGATCGTCTAAGGGGCGGCAGGGGAATCAGCCCCGGAGCTCTTCTGGTTCTCTGGGGGCCTCTGACTACCAGGCACACCCTGCGGGTATCAGAGCTGGGGACGTTCGTTTGCAGGACCCGTGAATTGGGGGGGAGGAGAGAGAGAGCAGCGCGCCCGAGCAGAGCCTGCGCCTGGGAGGGCAGGAGAGCCAGATTGCGCGCCAGCGTTTACTGTCCGTTAGAGAGGAGGGGGGGTTTCCCTGACGCCGCTACCACCCATTACAGCGCTCCTGAAATTGTGTGCACGCGCAGGGTGCGGGGACGGGGACTCTCTGTCCAGGGGCGGGGAGAGGCAGACTTTTGCACTCTGAACTCATAGTTAAATTGTGGGACTCCCTGCCTCAGGATGGGATGATAGCTGCCTACTTGGAAGGCTTTAAGAGGGGAGTGGACATGTTCATGGAGGAGAGGGCTATCCATAGCTACTAGCCAAAATGGATACTAGTCATGATGCATGCTTATTCTCTCCAGGATCAGAGGAGCATTCCTTTTATATTTGGTGCTGTGGAACACAGGCAGGATGGTGCTGCTGCAGTCGTCTTGTTTCGGGGCTTCCTAGTTGGCCACTGTGTGAACAGACTGCTGACTTGATGGACCTTGGGCTGATCCAGCAGGGCCTTTCTTGTGTTCTTATGTAACTGCTGGCGGGGGCCCAATCACAGCTTGGGGGGGGGAAGAGGACAGAGTGGCGATGGAGCCCGACAGCGCTGTGCTCCTGCAGCCTTGGGGGCTCTGATGGCTTTCTCTCGACCCCGGCAGCATCATCATGACCGCGTCATCCACCTTGCTCGCTCTGCTCTTGATGCCCCTTTGCCTGTGGCTCTACAGTCGCGCCTGGATCAACACGCCGCTGGTGCGCCTCTTGCCCCTGGGCGCTGTCAGCCTGACTCTGTGCAGCACGCTGCTCCCCATCGGCGTTGGGGTGCTGATCCGCTACAGATACCCGCGGCTGGCAGACATCTTGCTGAAGGTAAGCCCTGGGATCTGGACGCCCACCATCCCTGCACAGGCACAAGGGGGTGCTAATAGCCAGCGGCTACATTAAGAGGTGCCTCAGCTTCAAGGGATCTTGCCCTAAGCAACATGGAATGAAGGCTGCAGCCCAGCCAGGGGCTCTGCAGCAAAACCAGCCTCCTGCAATTGGCAGGAAGATGAGGGCAAGCCAGGGGCTGTGGCTCAATGGTAGAGCATCTGCTTGATATGCAGAAGGTCCCAGGTTCAATCCCCGGCATCTCCAGTTAAAGGGAGTCGGCAAGTAGGTGATGTGGAAGACCTCCGCCTGAGACCCTGGAGAGCCACTGCCGGTCAGAGTAGACAGTACTGACTGATGGACCCAGGGTCTGATTCAGTATAAGGCAGCTTCATGTGTAAGAACTTTAGAGATAGAGGGGGTCAGTTTGGCACTGAAGAAGTCCCTGTTGCCCACAGACCTACTGGCAGTTATCACGAGCACATTTGTTTCTGGGCAGCTGTCTAGTTTTACAAATAAACAATTATTAAATGAACGTATCCCACTATGCACACCAAAGGGTTTAAAAGGGGTAACCTTAGTGACAGAATTACTGTGCCAAAGTCTGTCAGCCCCCATGGGCACTGGCGTCCATATGCACCGGATCCTTGTAGGTAGGGTTACCAACCTCTAGGTACTAGCAGGGGTTCTCCTGCTATTACAACTGATCTCCAGCCGATAAGAGATCAGTTCAGCTGGAGAAAATGGTCGCTTTGGCAATTGGACTCTATTGCATTGAAGTCCCTCTCCAAACTACACCCTCCTCAGGCTCCGCCCCAAAAAGCTCCCACAGGTTGAGAAGAGGGACCTGGCAACCCTACCTGTAGGGTTTAGTGGAGTCCTCTTCCCCATGCATAGTCATACATGCAAGCAATGTGATGTGTCATTAATGGGAACCATAAGGCCTTGTCCGCCCCCCAATATCCATTTACCCCTCAACTTATTCTGATGGGGCCGTGGCAGAACATGTGCTTTGCACGTAGAATGTCTCAGGTTCAGTCCTCAAAATGGTGGCCTCTGTAGTAGGGCTGGGAAATATTCCTTGGGGAGCAGTAGATGGTACTGGTTTAAAAGGGCCAGCGGAGTGACCTTGTTTAAGGCATATGTAACCACAACAAAATAACATACATAGCATGCCATTTTTGCAGTTTAACTTGCAATATCTTCAAGAGCTCCTCTTTAAATTTTACTGAGACTTTGTACTTCTACTAAGGAAATCTCCCTGCCCCAAAACCTAACTCAAATCTGAAACGAAGGTCTTTGGACCCAGCTGTAGAACCCAATTGGAGGCTGGAGTCAATTGACTCCCAAGAAGTACAGCAGCCATTTCTGTTCCCAGCCCCACCCAAAGTAAACAACGCTCTGGAAATAAATGAGCAACAGCAGGTTGGTAGGAACCCTGCTTAAACTGAACTGGAGATGCAAAAGACAAGCATAAGAGCCAGGCAAAAAAAGGTTAATTAACTGAAGACATCACAATACATTAAAAATATTAAGTTGGGTAACCCTCCATGTCAATACTTGCCAGTCTTTAAGATGAATGTTGCCACTGAAACAAAAAGAATCAGAGAAAGGCAGGAGTGGAAATAAAATAAGGAGTATTGGGTCCAGCTCTTGGCACAAGTTTCCCAGTACCACATCTATTACTTATTATATTATTAATTATCAATTTAGCACTATCAATACATGTTACATTTTACTGGGTGAAAGGCAGACTCCTGCTCCAAGGAGATTACGATGTAAATAAATTGCAGAATCATGTTGCCATACATTGGCAAGCAAGGGGATGGCCAGAAATGTTACTTTCTTGTAAAATAACAGAAACGCTGAGCTTTGCACAGCTACATAATGGACAAACATCAGCCAGTGAAGCTTTTCGCCAGCACGCTAAAGGCATGGCATCTAGCAACTGTTTAGCTAAAGTAACCCCCCCTTTAAAGTTTGTCTCATCCTTTATACATTCCAGCAGCAAATATGCAAAACTCAACATTGCCAGTGTATGAATCCTGTGTTTTGAGGTAGCTACTAAAAGGCAGGGTGGTCATCATCAGAATAAAGGTATTCGTATTATTATTACTGTAGTTCAGGGGGTTGGACTAGATGACCCTTGAGGTCCCTTTCAACTCTATGTTTCTACTATTATTATTATAGCATCTTTGACATTGTGTGGTTGCTGTACTAGCAAAACTGATTACAAGAGCAGTTAAACCGTAGGTATCAGGTTGGATCTAGCCAGATTTTTCACTCAATCTCACCTAATTCCCCTCCTTACTATGGCCCGTGTTTCACATGCCTCTTGTCAACACGAGTGCCTTGATTCCCTGCACAACCTTTGTGGTGGTCGAAGGGGACTCTCTGTCCATTTTTCAGCAGGGAGACAACTGCTTGGAACTAACACATCATCTAACAGATAATTATATACTGGTTTGGCCAATATCTGCCATTAGGCTATGAAGGACAGCTAGTACCATTAAAATATACAATATAAAGAGAAAACAATTTAAATCAAAAGCAGTCAACCAAAATGAAATCAACATGGCAGCAAGTTTCAGCAGCCACCTGTCTAAACAGGAAGGCCCTAACCAGCCTTCAAAGCAACCAGTTAGCAAGCTTAGCCAGGGTTCTTCTAACGCTCCTCTCAATAGAAGACTTTGGTCTTGGTGGCTATTGCAAAAGATGAGGGCCCTAACATCTTTGTACATGAAACATTCAAATAAGTAATGAGGGCTTTCAGAAGGGAGTGGACATGTTCATGGAGTGGACATGTTCATGGAGGAAATTCATGGCTGCTAGTTAAAATGGATACTAGTCATGATGCATACCTATTCTCTCCATGATCAGAGGAGCATGTGTACTATACTAGGTGCTTTGGAACACAGGCAGGATGGTGCTCCTGCAGTTGTCTTTGGGGGCTTCCTAGAGGCACCTGGTTGGCCACTGTGAACAGACTGCTGAACTTGATGGGCCTTGGTCTGATCTGGCATAGCTTTTTTTATGTTCTTAGGCCGATCATCCACAACTTGAGTTCCACAGGTGTAATGCCTTGACATAGGGCGCTTTCCTGAAATGGCAAACCAGGATTGCTGAAGGCATTTGTTTGCTGTGATCATGGCCTCTCTTTTTGATGTTAATAATAACTTTTTAAGGAAAAAAAATCCCTTCACGTGTATCATTGATATAATTAACTGCAGCAGTACTCCAAAAGCCCATTCATCTGCTTCTCTCATTACCAGGTTTCCTTGTGGTCTCTCCTCCTGACCTTGGTGATCCTTTTCATTCTCACGGGTACCATGCTGGGTCCAGAACTGCTGGCCACTATCCCCGCCACTGTCTACGTGGTAGCCGTGTTGATGCCCTTGGCAGGTTACGGCTGTGGCTATGGCGTGGCAACTTTATTCCGCTTGCCGCCCCACTGCAAGAGGACAGTATCCCTGGAGACGGGCTGTCAGAACGTACAGCTCTGCACTGCTATACTCAAGCTGACTTTCCCTCCGCAGCTCATTGGGAGCATGTACATGTTCCCTTTGCTCTACGCCCTCTTCCAGGCGGCGGAAGCCGGCCTGATTGTGTTAGCCTACAAAATGTACGGCAAGGATTCCTACAAGCAAGACGCTCTAGGCGGGGAAGAAGAAGATACTGATATTTCTTACAAGAAACTCAAGGAAGAGGAAATGCTGGATACCTCTTATGGCACAGTGACTGCAGAGCGCCATGGCTCAGTGCTCATGGAGTCCACACAAACGGCTCTCTAGGGCAAGGGAAAGCATTAATGGGAAAACTCCTTTTTTAAGGATAAATGGTGTCGCAAGCCAGGAAGGGGGGCGTCAGGCAGTTCCTGTAATCTTGATTCCGTAAGCAGCCTCAGAGTATATGGTTTGCAGCCACGTCAATATTCTCTTCTATAAGTAACCAGTCACCTGTGACAACCTCCTTACGTGTCATCACAAAGTTTTCAGCGTGAGCCATCTTCATCAATGTGACACAACGTACACTTGAGTTGCAAGCAAGAAACGGGTGCACAACTGAAAAGGGGATGGTAAAGGTAATTTTGAGGACGTGGGAGGGATGAGAAGGCAAACAAAGGGAGAGAAAACGTTGACAATGTCTGTCAAGTGTAACTGAATACACCAGGTACATTTGTTGTTTTATTTTCAAAAACCCTATTTGTATATCTTGCATATATTTCAGCGTCTGTATATGTGGAAAGGTTAAATAATGTTGTACACTTATCACTGATGAAATTTCTTCCAAAGGTACCAGTCCATTAAATATATGACTGCCTGTTGATCAAAGACTGTTTGTTTCATCTAGTGGAGAGCAAAGCTGCTTGGAAGTAGAGCAATTCTGAGATCTCCCTTGCTCATTTTTCTTTTTATTCCCTGCTGGGAGGAGCCCTCTGCCAATTGGGTGGCAGCTTTTAAAAAATACACATTAAAAAGGGCTTCTGCTGTTACTGACTTTTAGGATAGGTATCGGGAAAGGTGCCCTGACCCAGCTGGCCCAGCCTAGCCCCATCTCGTTGGCTTTCAAAAGCTAAACAGCAGCCCTGGTTAGTATTTAGATAGGAGACAACCAAGGAAGTCCAGGGTTGCTAAGCAGAGGCAAGCAATGCCAAACCACCTCTTGAAAACCCATGGGGTTGCCGTAAATCAGCTTTCTACCACATCAGCAAAGGTGTGAGGCAATCTTTCTTAGCAAAGGAGTCAAACTCACCAGGGTCTGTTTCTTTCCTTTTAAATTAAGATGGACATAATGTGTAGGTTTGTCCTCTGAATAACAAACTGTAGCTTCAAGAGGATATGATCCTTCATTGGGATGTAGGCAAGCCTACAGAGCAATCCTAAGAACACTTTCATGAGAGTGAGCCCCACTGAACTGTAGGATACTGTAAAGACCTGCTTAGGGCTGCATGGAAGTGTTTATTTTGTCTGTGCGGACAGGCAACATTTCTCCAAGGTCTCAGTTGGGTCTGTCTCTGCCCTGCCCCCTGATAGCTTTTAGCTGATGAATTTGGTACCTTGTACATGCAAAACTATTATTGTAAAGTGCTGCACCTTTCTACAAGTATGTTACAACATTCCTAGCTAACATGGGTATAGTCTGGAATCAAACCTACAATTTATTGTTTACGAAGGTTAATTTTTGCACATTCCATTGAACTCATTAGCAAACATGATTAGAAATGGGTTTAAACAGAATATCACATTTTTAGACCAAAAGCTTTTCTAATATCTTTAAATATTGCTAAAGTCTAACTTTCGGTATCATTAAAGTACACAGGACCACTGTAGACCTGAAAGCCAATTTAAAATGCATTGTTTACAGGATGTCGATTAGCAAGAAGATCAGTGCACCATACGCTTGGTGTAAGTAAACCAGCTAAATAATTTTGAAGTTATTAAGAGTTTCCAGTTACAGGCCAACTTTATGCAAATTGACTGTGACATAAGCCCCACTTAGTTCACAGGCGCTTACTCTGAGGGAAGTGTCTGAAGATTTCCCTTCACTCTTTAGTTCATATTTACAGACTGTGTGTAAATATAACCCAATAAGCATTGACCCAGATTAATCACTCAATGAGTACAACTGTGTGATTCTGTAAGGTCAGAAAGCAGGTTACAGTGTTCAGGGGGAAGTAAATCAACCCTGCGTTCAAGGGAATTTGCTCCTCTGTAAGGACGCCATCCTATTTACGTGAGTGTAAACCTCCACTGACCATTAGGCCTTACTTCAGAGCAAAGATGCGAAAGTCCTGGGGTTGCAAGCGCGCATTCCGATCCTGTGCAAGTTTACCCGGAAACAAATCCTAAAACAAGCTCACTTGAACTTACTACTCTAAGCTCCTACCCTGCCAGAAAATATTTTTGTCAGTCTTTAAGGTGCTCCTGGACTCTGGCCCTTTTCTCTTACTATAAGTCCGCGCAGGACCGCCGGTCTAACCGCGGTCCGTCCCCCCTTACCCCCATGACTCCCGGTCTTGCCAATGGGAACACCCAGATCCCGCCCCGGTGGGGATTTAAGGGACTGCCGCGGAGCCCGGGGTGCAGCGTGATGGCCACGTCGGTGGAGGAGGCCATGGAGAGCTACGTGTACCCCTCCTACAACCCGTACTCCTACCGCTACCCGCCGCCCAAGGGGAAGGGGCCGGGCCCCTGGCGGCAGCGGGGCAGCTACTTCTCCGGCTACGGCGAGAGCGCGGCGGTGGCGGCGGCGGCGGCGGCCGAGTACTTCGACAACTACCAGCGGGCGCAGCTGAAGGCCATCCTGTCGCAGGTGAACCCCCACCTGACGCCGCGGCTGCGCAGGGCCAACACCAAGGAGATGGGCGTGCAGGTGAACCCGCGCCAGGACGCCTCGGTGCAGTGCTCGCTGGGGCCGCGGCCGCTGCTGCGCCGTCGGGGCGCGCCGCCCGAGCAAGAGCTGGGCAGCCCGGTCAGCCACGTGGCCGCGCGCAGCGTCCGCTTCCCGCGCACCCTCGCCGTCTACTCGCCCGTGGCCTCCCGCCGCCTCACCACCTTCCTGGAGGAGCCCGAGACCCCCGAGGAGGCGGCGGCGGCGGCGGCGGCAAAGCCCCCCCGGGAAGCCGCCGACAAGGAGGGCGCCGCCGCCGCCGCCGCCGCCCGCGCCAGCTGGGAGAAGCCGTCGGGGGGCCCCGCCGAGCCGCAGGAGCAGCGCCCGGCCCCCAAAGCGGAGGGCAGCGAGGGGCCGCCGCGCCCCGACGGGCAGGAGGCGCCCCGGGAGGAGAAGGGCGAGGCCGCGACGGGCAAAGGGCCGCAGGACCCGCTGCCGCCGTCGGCGCGGGAGGAGGCGGAGCAGAGCAAGACCCGCGTGCGCTTCCAGGTGGGTCGCTCGCGCGGCGGAAGGAGTCGAGCGCCAGCGCCGACCCCGAGCTGGGAAGGGGCGGCCTTTGGAGGGGGGCCAGGTCCCTCTTCGCCACCGGCGGGAGGCTTTGGAGGGCGCGGTTTGGGGAGGGACTTCAGTGCCATCGAGGCCAATGGCCAACGCGGCCGTTTTCTCCAGGGGAGCTGATCTCTGCCGGCTGGAGATCAGTTGTAATAGCAGGAGATCTCCAGCTAGGACCTGGAGGTTGGCAAGCATAATCCTTTTAGTACACCGAAACATTCCCTTTTACGATTAAGCTGTGATTCATAGGGTGTCCACAGTTGCAATCGTCTCTATTTTTCCAGTAACTAGGGTTGCCAACCTCCAGGTACTAGCTGGAGATCTGCTATTACAATTGATCTCCATCTGATAATGATCACTTCACCTGGAGAATATGGCTGCTTTGGCAATTGGACTCCATGGCATTGAAGTCCCTCCCCAAACCCTGCCCTCCTCAGGCTCCACCCCAAAAATCTCCAGGTATTTTCCATCCCGGAGCTGCCAACCCTAACAATAACACCAATAACTGTGTTTACTTTTTTCATTGAAGCCCTTCCTTTCTCCCTAATGGGGATATCAAGGGGCTTAACTTCATTCTCCTTTCCATTTTATCCTCATGACAACCTTGTGAGGTAGGCCAGGCTGTGTGTGTGCAACTGGCCCAGGGTCACCCAACAAGCTTCAATGGCAGAGGGGGGATTTGAACCTGGGCCGCCCAGATTCCAGGCCTATGCTCCAATCACTATACCCTCCAGAGGTTGCAGGTTCTGCAGAGAAAGGTGTGGCTGCTTCACCTTGGCAGACAGCCGTCCCATTTCTGCGGTGAGGAAAGAAATCCAAATAACAGTAATTGCCAGAGGGTTGGTTCATTTTCTGAAAAAGCAAAGATGTATGTCAGGTGTAGATGTGTGCTGAGTATTATTTGGGGAGGGGGTTGCCTTACCAGGTATAAGCAAGCCTAGATACTCTTACCCAGTCACACCTGATGGAGCAGATAATTTGGCATTTCCTTTCAATCAGAGGCAGCCCAGAAGGAGGCAAATCCTAACAGCAGCTCTTCCAGTCACAGTGGGGCAACCTCAGTGGATGTTTCAGGCTAATAGGAGTAATTAACTCTTTCTCACAAATTGTTAATTGCATATGTATATAGTAAAGGACTCAGGTGCCCGGCTATTCAAGAACTGTTATAATTTTGCCTAGATCCTGAACATGATAAACAGAGAAGATTTCTGGGGTCACTTAATTCAGTTTCTTTGACCTGAAGCATGAGCATCTGAATATGAAGCTGCATCCTCTGCTTTTGGCCATATGGGGCTCAAGCAGGTGCTTTCTGGTAATTGTCAGGTGATCCAATATTGATCAGACTATTCCTCATGAGAGCGAAGGCAATAGAAAAAGCTGTTTTGCCCGGGCTGCCCTGTCAGCGGCCTCTTGGGCAACTGTGGCTGCCTTTAAGAGTAGGGGGAACAGGGGCGAGAGATGCCATAGGGAAGAGGCTGGCTACTTCTGCTTTTAACAGACGGTAGTGGGGCTTTGGTTGGAAGAGTGATGTTTCTCGGGGCGGGGGGAGGGAATCTGACTCTGTGTTCTCCAAAATGCCTCTCCATTGACTGGTTCTTGTTCTCCAGACCTGCACTGCTAGCAGTAGCATTGTTTTAAGCATGCGCAGGGCAATTCTTGAAAACATACTGGTGTATCAAAGTGGTTCCCCCCGTCCAAGCCTGTCCTTTAATTACTTTAATTTCTGTGCTCTAACAAAATACAAAGCATAAGTACGACAAATTACAGTGCATAGTATAATACTGTTACTATTGTATAATATATTACTATTGTGATGCTGTGTAATTTCTGTGCTGTCTAGTTCCTAGAGCAGAAATACGGCTACTACCACTGCAAGGAATGCAACATCCGCTGGGAGAGTGCTTATGTGTGGTGTGTACAGGGCACTAACAAGGTACATGTGGGGCTTGGTGGGGGAGGCAGACTTATGTGGCATCCTGGTGAAGCGTTTCCTTCATCAATTGTTCACTCTTTATCCACAGGTTTATTTTCGGCAGTTCTGTCGAACTTGCCAGAAGTCATACAATCCCTACCGTGTGGAGGATATCACCTGCCAAGTAAGCACTGATGCCTAGAAGGCTATCTAAGGCAAAATTCTTCAGACACCTGGCTTGACTCAAAGCCAGCCCTGATTTACTCCTTCTACTTGGATACATGTGCCCCATTCATACATAATACAAGCCCTTCGTATATAGAAACTCAGAAGCAGTATAAGAGCCCCAGGGTGCAGAGTGGTAAACTGCAGGACTGCAGTCAAAAGCTCTGCTCATGACTTGAGTTCGATCCCGACAGAAGTCGGTTTCAGATAGCTGGCTCAAGGTTATCTTTCCAAGGTTGATAAAATGAGTACCCAGCTTGCTGGGGGTAAAGTGTAGATGACTGGGGAATGCAATGGCAAGCCACCCCATAAACATAGTCTGCCTAGTAAACGTCAGGATGTGACATCACCCCTTGGGTCAGTAATGACCCGAAACTTGCACAGGGGACTACCTTTACCTAGAAGCAATATTCTACTTGGTCGGCTGTTGCTGAGCAGCCATCTGTTCCAGTTGATGTATAGCAGGCCAGTTATTACTCTTTGTATTTATGCTTTAACTAGTATTGGTTAACACTAACTTACTATCCTAAACTTTGATTGCTCCAAGAGGGTACAAACAGGCAAAATGGCAAATTTCCCCCTACCATTTCAGTGTTGGTTTTGCTATTAGTCTGTTCTGTATTGCCTCCAAGAAGCTCAAGGTAGTATAGATGTGGTTCATTCCTTGGTATTTTCAAAGAATCCTGTTAAGTTCAGCTATGAGAGTGGCTCAGGATTATCCAGAAAGCTTCGTGGAGCCAGGTCACCCCTGTATCAAGCCTAGTGTGTTTAAAGTCGGGATCCTGATTGGCATCAGTCTTAATATAGCAAAATCTTTGTTCTACATCAATATGGGAGAGGAGTTCTATTATAGAACACAGCTTTAAACAGTCTACCATTTGAAGCTTTAACTTCAATATGAAAAATTAGAAGAAAAAGAGTTGGTTTTTATATGCCAACTTTCTCTACCACTTAAGGAAGAATCAACCCGGCTTACAATCACCTTTCCCCTCCCCACAACAGACACCCTGTGAGGTAGGTGGGGCTGAGCTCTAAGAGAGCTGTGACTAGCCCAAGGTCACACAGCTGGTTTCATTAGTAGGAGTGGGGAAACCAACCCGGTTCACCAGATTAGCCTCCGCTGCTCATTTGGAGGAGTGGGGAATCAAACCCAGTTCTCCAGGTTAGACTCCACCGCTCCAAACCACTGCTCTTAACCACTACACCATGCTGGCTCCCAAATTCAAACATGTTTGGAAGGGGGAGGCGAACTACCTTAAACTTGGAATGGTTGAATCTGTTCAGCCTCTTATCTAGAGACATATTACATTTCTGTCAACATAGCAGTTTAGAATGAATTCAGTTGAGATGCCATAGTTAGCATCCTCTGTACTATTCTGTCTGCTAACTGGGGGGCAACTCTTGGGAGGTTAATATATTGATACTTGTCCATATAGGAAAAGTACTTGGGCCTGCCATGTGTGAACAAATAGAGAATGGATTCCTTGTAAACTAGCTTTGGGCGGAATTGTTGGACCCTAGTTCAAGAGATTCTCTTCATGCTCATTATGTCTAGATTTGTACAATTGTCTAAACTTCAAGGGCTTAGTATGGGTCTATACAAAGGGCTTTGATCCGACCGTGAAGGCCTTAGTTCTATATTCTAATAGCATCTCCAAGCACACAAGACAGCCACAAGATGGATGTTGATACTTGGAATATACAGTATCATTAGCAGTTGCCAGTTCTGTAAACGTTCCCTCAACGATCGCCTGTCTGTTGCAGAGCTGCAAGCAGAAACGGTGCACTTGCCCTGTGAAGCTACGCCATGTCGATCCCAAGAAACCTCACCGTCAGGATCTCTGTGGAAGATGCAAAGGCAAACGTCTCTCGTGCGATAGCACATTTAGTTTCAAATACATTATTTGAGCAGGGGAATGGGGGTGGAAGAATTCTGGATATGAAGGTGCGAGGAGCAGAGATTTTGTTTGGAAGTAGCAGGCTGTAGTATTGGAAGGCTTGCAAGTAAAGCTGTAGTAAAGCGACTGCAAATCATAATGCAACCTAATGTCTACCTCATCTGTTAATTGCATTAAGAATGGGAAGGAATCTACTGGGTATACTGGGACAAAGCCCGATTCTCCTTATTGTATCAGGGCTCAAAAAGCAAATTCAGCAATTTTGGTTTTTTTGTTTTGGGGAAGGGGCTTAGTTGAACCTGGCCCTGTCCACCTAGGTGTGATATAGAGAATGTGGAGCAGTTTTCTGCATGTTTGTTTTTACAGAGATGGCTTTTTTTCTTTCCAATCTAGCACATCCTAAATGGTCCAATACTGGGAATAGGAACTAAATTTTCATTGACAATCTTCCTAATAAGGCAGATGAAGTTATAAGAATCAGATTTATTTGTGGAAATGCTAAATCTGAGATGTGGTTGATATGGAAAGGGAGAAGTAACCACTAATTGTCTAATGCTTGAGGCCAGTGACACAGCTGTGCTACCTTGTAAGCAGCTGTGTACTAACGGGGCAGAGGTGTTTGAAGGGTGTTGGATAAACTAGACGATGATTCTGAGCCAGTAAACTGGATTAGAGTTGTATGCATAACTGTGGGTTACCATCAAGCATAATAGGCATGTTGTGCATTATCTCAGAAGCTGACCAATTGAAATTTGAAGGAATTGTTTACTTGTAGGTAAGTGCTAGGGTAAGTCTGATGCATCCAGTCTCCAGATGTTAACATTTTTTTGTCCTGAGCCATAATGGCAAATGTCAATCTCGAAGTTCTTGATAAAACTAGTACCTGATAGCTCAATAAAGTGATTATAACTGTACATCTCTTCTTACGTCATTTAAGTGGAAACATCTTTTTCCAAGCCTAAGGCTTAATGTTTTACATTTATCTTCACAACGCTCAGCAGTACGCTGTTAGCCAAACAAGAATGAGGGGATAGGGATTTTTTTCTATAACAAAGTCTGATTGCTCTGCTCTGGTTAGACCTCACCTAGAGTACTGTGTTCAGTTTTGGGCACCGCAATTTAAGAAGGATGTAGACAAGCTGGAACGTGTCCAGAGGAGGGCAATAAAGAGACCCAAGTCCTGTGAGGAAAGGTTGAAGGAGCTGGGTATGTTTAGCCTGAAGAGGAGAAGACTGAGAGGGGATACGATAACCATCTTCAAGTACTTGAAGGGCTGTCATAGAGAGGATGGTGCCGAGTTGTTTTCTGTTGCCCCAGGTCAGACCAGAACCAACGAGCTGAAATTAAATCAAAAGAGTTTCTGTCTAGACATTAGGAAGAATTTTCTAACAGAGCGGTTCCTCAGTGGAACAGGTTTCCTTGGGAGGTGATAAGCTCTCCTTCCCTGGAGGTTTTTAAGAAGAGATTAGATGGCCAGCAATGGTGATTCTGTGACCTTAGGCAGGTGATGAGAGGGAGGGCATCTTGGCCATCTTCTGGTCACTGGGGGTGTGTGGGCGGGGGAGGTAGTTGTGAATTTCCTGCATTGTGCAGGGGGTCCCTTCCAACTCTATGATTCTATAAGGTGACTTTTGGGCCTCACACTGTCCAGATTATATTCTTGACTACTAAACTACATCAGTTCTTAAAACGACTTTGAAACTCTGTTTAATTATTCTGCCCTGTATCTATGTATGGGGTTAATTCAATTATCAAAAATATGGAGGAAGGAGCCTGTGACAGACTTTTGACCGCATGGTGGCATGCCTGCCTGATGTGAAGGTTACAGTCATCACACACTGTCTAGATTGATAATGCTGGGGAGGAATCAGCAGTCACAGTGCACATTGGTACTAGTGACACTGGAAAATGTAATCATGTAGTCCTGGAGGGGGAAAAAAACCTTATTAAGGAGAAAGTTAAAGGCCAGGACCTCAAAGGTGGCATTCTCAGAATTCCTACCCGGTTCCAGCTTGACAGGCACAAATCACAGGTCTCGATGTGTGGATGAGAAAGTAATGCCAGGAGGAAGGGTTTAGATTTCTTAGACAGATAATCAGCTTCGGCAATCTCTATTAATGACTACTAAAGTGTTTGAACATATGCAGAATCCTGTAGAAGAAAGCACACAGTGAACACAATTCATCACCAAGTGGTCTCCCCACCTTCTATATACAGGTTGAGTATCCCTTATCCGGAATGGTTGGGACCAGAAATATTCTGTATTTCAGATCTTTCCATATTTTGGAATATTTGCAGATACATAATGAGACATCTTGGGGATGGGACCCAAGTGTAAACACGAAATTCATTTGTTTTTATGTACACATCACCTGAATGTAATTTTAAACAATATTTTAAATAAATTTTGTGTACATTGAACCATCACAAAGCAAAGGTTTAACTATCTCACCAGAATACCTGTATCAGTTGTTAAACAAGAGCAACAACAAGCAAACTAACAATGGCAGGCTTTCAGTCTCCACCTAAGATGCTGTGTACACTATTTTTTTAGGTGAGAAGAAACATCAGAAGCAATTGAGGGACCAGGAAGTATGTCCTCTAGGGATGAAGAGGCATTCTGCTGTATGGCTTTTTAAGATGTTCCCCTCCAGAGTCATCAGCCTCATTAACGATGGTTTTTGTCTCAGAAGCGCGGTTTTCAGACGTCTGGTTAAGGGATACTCAACCTGTACATACACACCAAATTCTTCTGAGTAAATACACAACATAGCAGATAGGGGTTTTATTTTACCAAGCCCTCCCACCAAAAACCCTGAGATGGATAAAAGATGAAAAAAATATATAATACACCAAAAAACACCCCACCTAACCCCAACCGTACATATGCCCTTGTAAAAGCTTATTAAATAATTAACAGTACCACAGCGCCTTCAAAATAATTAAATTTTATCAGGGTCAGGAAAATACAGTGATTATGTATGTTCCAAGTCTAGTCAACAGAGTTTGGAAGGATAACAGACCTTCTGTCAGCAGTCCAACAAGTATGCACAGTGCCTTCAATGAATGCATTTTTAGCATCATTACATGCCCGGGGGGGGATCCATTTTCCCTCCCAAGGAAAAAAAAGCGATGCTAAGAGATTCATGTCTACATTCTACACTCTGACACGTATACAGAGCCCAGTTTTATTTTAGATCACAGTGGGTAGGAGAGATGCATACATCATGGAGCATTTGTTTCTTTTGCGTGACAGGAGTCATAGATACATTCATACTTCCTTGCTTTTATAAAATGCTTTTGGTTGCAAGAGAAATAGGGTTCGTTTTTGTGCTCAAGACTCTTGATGTTCTAAAGTATAGCGCCGAGTTCGATAGGCCAGTGATCTCCCTCTTCTACGGTTCCAAATCCCTTCGCTTTAATGCGCGCCACGAAGAGGAGTTTTACATCTCTCTTGAACATCGTAGTACACACTGAGGGCAGATCATGTCCTCTACACACGGTCATTAAACCACCCCACCCCACCCCCACATTAGTTTTATACACTATTCTCATGTAACAGTGCATTGCACAATTGTACAAGAAAAATACTGGATTTTACACTTTACAAGTTCTAGAATATGTACAGAATAAAATAAGTTAACTTTGTTTTCTAATGAGTTGCTGAGGGGCAACGTACATCTTTAATATACATTTTAAAGTCTCTGCAGGCAGGCTACTTTTTGGTTAGTTGTTATCAATATTTGTATTAAGCACTGATCAGAGAACTGAGCAGCATTCCCAACAAATAAGAGATATATTATTTCTTTTTGAAAACTGGACATTTCCAGTTTAAAATATTATTAAATGCCATAACATTTACAGACTAGGATTTAGTTCTAATAAAATATTTTTTTTCCAAAAATAATCTTGCAGTGTTTTTTTTTTTTTTTAGGCATGCTCAGACTTTACCAAACATCCATACCTTCAAAATGCATTTGTCAGATATCCATTCATTCCTACTTTCACTCATAATTCACCACTAGACAAAAAGAGTAAATAGTAAATACAACGTTGATAAATCATGGGTTTTGCAGTCTTTCGTACTCCAGTATTGACTGCATATTCCTTGGGGGCATCGTAAAGTGTGTAAACTGGGCATCATCGAACGATCGTTCTTTTGTGTTTGCAAGCCAAACTGCACAGGTCTTCAGCCAAAAATAACCAGCCTTAATTTCAGCCTCATTTCACCTGTTTTTAAACTGTCCTAGTATAACGAGGCCATTATTGCAACAAATCTCGCATTTCTGTTTTTGAAGAAAATAATGCATTGGTATGCATTGCTTTTAGCCCTTTTCTTCTAATGCAGTTTTGTATATCGATGTTTAAAAATTGTCAAACTGCCCACAGATAATATGTAAGACAGAAGAGAACCATGACTCAAGTGTTCAGATTCTTGCTTTTGAATTACATAGCTTGTTCCCAGGAAAGTTCCTTCTCTGGTTCTCGTAAGACTAGTTTTTTGCAAAAAAAGTTTAACAGTTTCCACAAATATGAAAGGTGTTTGACAATGTCGAGACGCAGCTCTTTTCTGTGGGATTAGCAGTTCAAAATCCAGTGCTCAAGCTTCCCACAGGCGTGTGTTTTGCAAGAAGGTGATAGGACTGCACCATGCGCAGGGACTCACGGATTTCTAAGTTCAGCTCCATGAGTTTTGAGCTGGCTTCTGACATGTCTTGTTTTGAGCCCACAATTGCGAAGCTACCAGTCTGGCCCAGGGTCTGATGACGGAAGTAAATGTGCAACAGAGTTTGTACTGGGTCATCTTCAGAGCTGCCAAAAATGTCATTGGGCCAAATGCACCTGGGAATACAGAAGTTACAGATTGAACAGTCTCTCTCTGAATGCATGTGTTAAACACGGAATACAAGATGACCATCTTCATGTTTTAATTTATCTAGGTTGGGTAGAACGGGACCTTGGTTCCTTACCGTGAAGGTTCCTTTTACTCTGAGGTAAGGAGGGCATCTTGGAGACAGATGGGTGATTCCTTTCCGGTTCTAAGGTAGGCAGGAACTACTAAAACTTTCCCACTTCCCGTTCCCTGCCTGAAATGGCCCTCTGCTCCAGTTTCCTTCATTCTAAACCCCCGCCCAATTTTCTGTCAGGCACCATTCCATGTCTTTCGACAACTTATAATAATTTATTTATTAATGTCATTTATAGCCACCTTTTTCACTGAGGCCCAAGGCGGATTACACAATGTAAATCAATATAATCAACAGGATGGGATATCCAATAAGCAATGGAATAGGATTATGATTGCAGGAATCTAAAATCAAGCAGAAATCTGAGACAAAGCATAAGTATTAACATGACACATTGAATGATGCAGGAATTACATTGTTTGTAAAATAAGGACTTGTTAGTTTTATCTTTTTCGGGTTATAGCAGGCCTAATATATTTTGTTCACACCGTACCTGAAAGTTTTGACTTGTGCTATAGCAGACATAAATTCCTTGCTCCTCAAGGTTTCAATAAGAGAGTGAATGGCCGTCTCAGTGCTGGCCTGGGAAGCTTCTGCAATCTCCATTTCTTCAATGCTACTATCAGAAACAGACTCTGCTTCCTTCAGGCAGGCTTCCAACTGGGCAAGTTCCTCTGACATGTTTATTACCTAAAACAAAAGAAGGAGACCTTAAGGTTGCTTGCTAAAAGCCCAATTTCAGAGTGCAGAAGCATTCCCAGATGATGCTGAGAATTTTTTGTGCATGAGCATCTGAAACAGTGACACTGAGGGAACTGGAACTGGGGGATAATACTTGTATACTACTGGAAAATGCAAAGGAATGCAGAGAGGCATGTTCAGTGTTCTTGATAGCAAATGTCTTATTTTAAATCAAAGAACAGTCAAAAGAATCTGTCATTAAGATAACATGGACATCTTACAAAAAAAAGCCAACTTTCTGTTTCAATGAGTGATCTTCTAAGAAAAAGCAAACAGCAAAACAGAACAATATTCTCTTTACCTCTGCCTCTTTTCTAACTACGTCCACTTGGCTGATAAGCTTACAATAAGCCTGGAACAGAAGCAGCAATTGGAAATGCAGCTTATATAGCCTTCGACACAACTCTAACTCCTTTAAATGAAAGAACAAAGGCATTACTGTAAAGATGCAGAGTACTAACATGTGTATATGACAATCAGACAATCAGATTACACACAGCTTGTCTACTGCAAAATTTGGAATATTAAAAAAACGCTATTTGCTTGCTGCAGAGAAGGAAATGTCAACAAGATTTACAAGCTAATGTTGTAAAAAGCTGATGAAAGGCAGATGAAAGCTGCAGCTAAGTACCAATTTATAATTAAAAATAAAATGGTACTGCCGTTGCAGGTTACATATAGCTTTACCTCTTAAGAGGGGCAATCCAACAAGTTCCAACAAAGAAAACAGACAAGGATTTTCATGACATTTCAGAAATACCATGCCCCAGCAGGGAAGAAATGGCTTTGATTACTTTTGCTCATGTCCATTTTTATTCTAAATCATATTACCACAATGGATGCATACATTGTTCTCTTTCCATGGTTAATAAATTTATGAATATATGTGGTTATATTTTTGGATACAATGGTACAACTCAACTTTAAAAGCAATAAATTACTCAACAAAATGACAGTATTAATTCATATTTTCAGATGTAAATATATCAGACAGGAAATTGATGTTAATATTGCTTTAGAGGAAGAAAGCAAAGCAAACAGGAGTGGAATCACTTACTATTAACTATAGAAGTGTATTATCTAAAATGGGCTGACATTTTAGGAGTTAGAACGGTACACAAGTGAAGCATACACTACTTGCATAATAATCTACAATGAGACACAGCTAATATCACGAATGAACAAGAGAAAAATGGAAACCAGTTTGTATACTGCCATGGTTAAATATTTGATAAATCAAGAACCATCACTTACTGCTAGAATTTCCAAATGCTAAGCAAGAAGGTGTGCAGGTCACAACAAAATACAAAAAGGAAAAAAAGATCAAGAATTAGTATAGAAGACCATTTTAAATAGGGTCTCAGAAGTCCCGGGTGAACTAAAGGGAAAAAAATAACTCACAGAGAAATGCACAGATAAAAATACCAGGCAGAATTCAAAGATGACAGAAAACTGGTAAAGGGATTCTACCTGCCTCACTGCTGTGTAAAGTTCTGACACTCAATCACAGGGATGCAGAACTGGAGACAGGACTAGAAACGTTCCGTATTTCGGATCGTTCTGTATTTTGGAATATTTGCATATACATAATGAGATATCTTGGGGATGGGACCGAAGGTTAAACACAAAATTCATTTATGTTTTATATATGTTTTATGCACATAGCCTGAGTATAATTTTAAACAATATTTTTAAGAGTTGCGAGCATCATGCACTGAAGGCTTTACATCTATCTGAAATTTAACGCAGCTCAGATATGATTTATTCTCAGTGGTAAATCATTCCCTTTATTAGTAAACCAGTGTCAAAAATCAGAAACTGGGGAGAGATTTGGTAGAGAGAGAGAGATGGGGGAATATGACTAATCCTGTCTCTCCCCCACAAATTGTGGTGGCCAAGGGCTGTCCTCATGTCTTCAGGGAACTCTGACAGTGAAGTGCAGGCAACGAGCCCTCATCATGCCTTGCTAAGGACACATACCACAGAGCAGGTGTCCTCTAAGCATCTTTTTCCTTGAAAAGGAGGCTTTTAACTGCACGGGGTACTGTTCCCCCTTAGATTACAGGACATCTTATGGGGGCAGGGAGAAGAGACAATGGACCATGGAACACGCACTCCCTCAGAAGCCAATTGCCCTCTTTCATCCATGATTTTTTTCCTTCTAGATTCTTAATGCTTTGGCCACTGGCTGTTCCTATTAAACAAAACACCACTGCTCCGCATTTTGCACAGAAGGAAGCTTTAGCTGTAAGGTTTGTGTGTCAGAAGCTGGCAGACACCTCCATTCCACTACTCTATCCCACCACCTCCTGCCTCCTACACTTTTGCAGTTACACACACCTGTGTGTTAATGTTAGGTGAACACAGCAACTCCTAGTGAGTGCGTCGTCCTAGTGAGTGGACGGCCTCACCCGCTTTCCCACTCGTTTCCCTGCCCTGTAAAGTCCCTTGCTAGACGCTCCTGTGTGGCAAAGATGCTTTTTCATAGCAGGGATGCAGACGTAGATGCAGCTTGTTAGCAAACTATATTCTAAGGTTTTGCAAAGAGTGTTTTGAGAGCAAACTGTTTTGGAAAAAAAATATAGCCTTTCAGGGGGCAATGTCTTTGAAAACTTTAGTACTCTAACCCTTTGTGCTAGCAACACAAATGTTAGGCTACACACCGAAGCTAAAGCTGTCACAAGCAGTTCCATCAGTCTGGCATAATTACCCTTTATATTTTATGCTCTTACATAGCAAATTGGATATGCTGTTCGTACAGACCAATGCAAGTGCTCTGATGACTTTTGACCACCAGACATTAGTGGCTAGCTGAGAAGAGCAGATATTTAGACTCTGAAGAAATAAGCAGCCTGTAAAATTTTAAATGTATACAATTTAAAATACATAAATGTGGATTGTTACTGGTGAAATAAGGGAAGAATTCTGCACTAATATTAAGAACATAAGAAAGGCCCTGCTGGATCAGACCAAGGCCCATTAAGTCCAGCAGTCTGTTCACACAGTGGCCAAACAGGTGCCTCTAGGAAGCCATTAACAAGACGAGTGCAGCAGCACCATCCTGCCTGTGTTCCACCGCACCCAAAATAATAGGCATGCTCCTCTGATACTAGAGAGAATAGGTAAGCAGCATGACTAGTATCCATTCTAACTAACAGCCATGAATACCCCTCTCCTCCATGAATATGTCCACTCCCCTCTTAAAGCCCTCCAAGCTGGCAGCCATCACCACATCCTGGGGCAGGGAGTTCCACAATTTAACTGCGTTGTATGAAAAAATACTTCCTTTTATCTGTTTTGAATCTCTCAGCCTCCAGCTTTAGCAGATGACTCGTGTTCTAGTATTATGGGAGAAAATCTTCTTTTTCACAGTGACTTTACATTAAAGTTCACTTTATTTATTTAGTTGCTACTAGTAACCATAGCTTGAGATCTCAAAAGAGTTTGATTCTCTCTGGTTTGCCTATGCCCATTGCCCAGTAAACCTTTTGACAAAAGCTGAAGGTAAAGTTTCAATATGCCATAATCTTTTCATCTAGGAACTGGGAGTGATATTGCAATTTGGAAATTTTGTGGCCTTTAACGCTGTTCTCTTAATCCCATTAAATGCCTAAGTGGGATTGATTGAACTGCCATGAGAGACGAGTTCCCATCAACAAGTGAGAAGGTTACATATGTGGGTTTTCTTCCCCCATTCTTCCAAAAAGACGCGTCACATGCATAGGTCTGGCCATGCTAACTCCTGATTGGCTGAAAAGGCCAAAAGCGTGCTTGCTAGAGGGGCACTGGCTACATGTGAAACCACACAAAGCCTGGTCTGTGACTTTGGAAGGAAATACGTAGAGCTAAGGGTTCCCATTGTTAAGCGAAACAACAAAATATTACTTTGTGAGCAAAAGAAACGGGTGATCTTCATGGCTGATAATACAAACAAATCTGTGCATAAATTAGATTAGAGATTTATGGTGCAGTGTCAGGGTGTGGTGAATGAACACTAGAGAAGTATCTTTCAGTGGAACCCACGCTGTAGGGGAGGAGAGGGAACTCTGGAAGCAGCTTATGGTGCCCCATGGTTTCAACAGGGATTCCTTTCTTTCTACTGAAAAAAACAAAAACTTCTCCCGCTTACTTCATGCTTCTCAAGCAGTTGTCACATCAGAACCTCAGCAGGTAAAGCTGAGCTAGATTATTTGGACTCTTTATGGAGTGCTGTGTTCTCACCCTCTGTGTCTAGAATAGGACTTGGAAATGGTCTTGTTACTAAGAGAGACAGATGTTGTCTGTACTTGGAACAGTCACAAAAGCAGCTCTAGTGCCTAGATCTGAATTTACAGCACTGCTTATGGATATTCTCCCCAGGGCCAGTGTCGGACCTACATTTTTGGGACCCTGAAGCTTGGACTGTTATGGGGGGTCCCCTTCACAACCAGCAACAATAGGGCAACATCCAACAAGGTCCAAAGTGCCTTGCTGCCCTTGCAAGGACCTCGAGGCCCAAATGGCGGAGAACAGGGTGGTAGGGTGGAGTCCTTGAGAATGGGCCTTACAGTAAGCCCTTTCCCACCAGCAACGAGGTCTGAGTAACTGCTGTTATCTTCTTCAATGGGGTTGTTCCATGGTAGATGTATTGGTTAATTCACTAATAGAGAGGTAGAAGATTATTAGAGGAGGCGCGTTAGGATAAAGAGGTGAAAATCTGATTTTGGTGTTTAAATGCACAAATGAGACAAGTGCAGCCTGAATTGAGAATTCAGATGTCTTTTTATGGTTCCGATTGGCTCTAGCCTAAGAACTGAGCTATAGAACTATTAATCCATGCACCAACAAAGGATTCAAGGATCCAGCTGCCAAAATGTAGGCTATGAATAGATTCTGGTGAACTCAGTGAGCCCATATACCTGGGGAGTCAGGTGCTGCAAGCCCCCGAGAAAATTGTGAAATGTGACCAACTACAGGGACATTTGGAGGCCATATGAAATGGGTATTAGAGCATATTCTAAGTACTTCAACCCACTGGCTTAGGATTCTATCACTAAAATAGCCTTATTTTAATAACAAACACTTAAAAAAACCTTTTGTTGAAAATTTCACTCATTAAAAAAAAACATTGCTTCAGGGCCCCTCCGGGATTAGGGCCCCTGAAGCTTAAGCTTCATTAGTTTCATAGTCGATCCGCCACTGCCCAGGGCACTCCCCTGTCTACTTAGCTAGGTACACTATAATCTCTTTGGCCATTAGCTGTATGAGTGCAGTCTTATTAAGGGAAGGTGGGGAGATACTGGGGTAGTTTTGCTCTTGATTTGGGTGGGGGGTTTTTTGCTTTCAAGGGAGTGCTAAGGTTTCTACTGTAAGTGGGTACAATTCTCTTTAGTTGTTTGGCCTGCCTTTTCCATGGTCCCCTGTTTTTTCCTGTGTGCCTCAGTCATTGGTTTCATAGCTGGAGGCAGGAAGGAAAGGGAGACAGAAGTCCTTCTGGAGAGTAGTCTTCAAGACTTCCTTCCCTGTTTATGCACCCACAGTTCTCTAAAAATACATATTACTAGAAAGCTACATTAAAATAAAAAAGAATAAAGTCTGCTCTGCTAAAAACCCTGCTCCCTGTTTGAAAAACAAAGCTGGTCTGGAAGGATGCAGAGCTTTTCCCGGATAGAAGATTGGGTCATACAGGAGGTATCGCTATCCCAGATGGAAAGACTGCCCCCTCTGGACACGTGGGAGAGAACTCCTGTTTTCTATCAAGTTTAGTTATGAAAATAGGATTTAAAACAACTCTGGCAACTGTGCTCTAGTTATACATATCTGTTTTTATTAACATTTAAGAGAACAGTATCAAAGCATTAATACTAGCAAGCATTAACAGGCTATTTTCGTGTTATTTTTGTACTTAATATCATGCCATATACTGTTCGGTAGTATGGAAAGTCTCACCACACTGTCAATTTCAATTACTGTGGCAGTTTTGTACTAGATAGCTCTTTGCAAATGTAACAGGCAAGATTCTCATCACTCAAGTAATTGCCTTAAATGTACCCTCCTAAATGGGTCATAGATATGTACCCAGGACTAATTAGATTAGATCCAGTACAGCTTCTGGGCCAGACAGTAATTTATCTGATGAGCAGAGCTTGAGAATACTAATTCTCTGGCTTGCAACTGCAGCTGCATAAAAGGCAAGCGTGTGCTGGTACGCAGATGCTATCTGTTCTGCTTATCTGCCCAATGTTATTAAGCCTAGACCCAGAGCCTAGCTCCTCACTCTAATAAAAAAGGAGAATCTATTATTCTGAGGCCAGTACTTCATAAACCCCCACAGAGGATTGCAATAACGGAAATGAAAAACTTGACAAGTAATCTTTAATCTGTCTGTGAATCTCAGTACTACTTTTGTGCAACACAGTGTTGTTTTTATATTTAATATATGACATAAAATGGACCCAACAGCCCAAGCAGATAACTTACCTGGGCATCTGTGGTGGCTCCATGAATGCCGTCATCTGTACCAAATGTTCTTTTGCAGTCTTTTAACCACTACAAAACAAAAGCAGGAACAAGCTGAAAGTTATTCTGACAAAACAAGACTATTCAAAATATGAAGAGGACCTGAAGAACGAAAACGTACCCATTCCTCATAAGCTTTCAACAAACGTAGCCTGCTGATTCAATGTATGTTTTGTAACTATCTGAAAATATACTTGTTCAATAGGATTTGAGATTCTTATTCATAGGAGATAAAGACACATGACATAAACAATTCTTTTTCTGATTAGGCCTAAATAAATTTTGGTATATAATTTGAAACTATAATAAAAAAGAAGGTAACCAGCACAAAATCTTTAGAAAAAGTATTAGCCATTCTCTCCACTATAGCATTTGGGTTATACATATTTTAAAAATTGTTATATACACGTGTGTAAAAACGCTATCCAATCAAAATGAAACATGTTAATGTCCATTGGCTTCACTAGGGAAAAGTGAAGAACGTGTTTAATTCTACTGGTTACTCTGCCGAATTTTGGTTGGCTGATGCAGTAAAATTAGCAGAAAATTTTCAGAATGCGTGCTTTAGCATTTGTGGATGTTATAATGACCTTTCCGTTATCTCTGTACGAAAGAAAAGAAAAATGAGACTTTCTGTCAGCTTAATTTAATAAGGGAATACTTAGTGAATTAACTAGGACTATTTGCTTATGTGGACTGCAACTGGAACCTTCCAAACATTGCGTTGTCAGTTTCAATTAGTGGCGTACATCCCAATGTACATTTTCACAGCTGCTCATCTGATAACATCCCTCAATAATGTAACAGGATGAAGCAAAGTAATGGATATTAACGGAAAAATGGGACACGGCAGCCCATGCGCAGAGCATCCCAACCGGGCTCAAGGGAGCTGTATTTTCCCTCCTCTCTGTTTGGGCACGCAGGTTGTCTGGGGGATTGGGAGGTCCAAGACTTTCCTACTAGTGCTCCATGGTGCTGTCTGTATGTGTGTGAGTGCTGGCAGGATGCTGGGGGGGGGGTGGGAGTCTCTTGAGCCTTCTGTGTGCATGGGCCATAATACCTCCGGTGCAAATGGATTTACGTCGCTGCCATCTGATGCAAGCTAAAACTCATTTATATTTTATAGCAACATATTTTCCCTTATAAGTTTGTAAAATGATGTACAAAAGGAAAAGCTGTACAATTTCCCCACATATCTAAACAGTATTTCATCTTCTTATTCTTCCATTGTTCCCAACTGAAGACATATGCAAAAAAAAAATGAAAATTATATCATAAAGGAAAGCAGTCTGGAAGAGCCCAAGGGGGAGAAACACTGTAGACCGGGAGCATCAAACATAAGGCCCGCAGCCTGGATCCGGCCCCTTGAGAGTTCTTATCCGGCCCGCAAGCCAGCCACCACCACCCCGCTCTTGATCTGGGCTGGCAAGGCATGGCCCAGCCCGACCAAGTAGCATTTATGTCATATCCGGCCCTAATAACAGTTGAGTCCGACACCCCTGCTGTTGACAAAAAATGTGGGTCCAATAACAGTAAGGCAACTCGATGTTGACCTAAAGAAGCAGATACAGGATTCTCTGTTGCAGCAAGACTTGTACAGGCAAATTCTATTCTGTGTCATTAGTTCCCCAACTGCACATTAGGTTGAGTGGGAGAGGTTACCTTGCCTCAATCTCAGCCTGACTATAAGGGATAGAAGTATTGGGGGATGGGCATTAGCACCAGCTGGGATTCTCTCTAAGATGCTGCATCAAAGCACTACAAGGATTATCCCAAACAACCCCAGCATTCTTGTGCCTGACCTACAGTAGCGTCCCCATGCAAGTACATACTGAGATTTTCAATGAGTGGGTGTCATCGCAGTAGTCCAGGGGTTCCCAATGTGGTGCCCATGGGTGCCATGATGCCTACCGACACCTTTCCTGGTGCTCACCAAATGTTTTTAGAAAGTGGGTGGAGATAGGTAGGGATTTTGTCCAGCAAGGCTTCTAGTTGGCCACTGGAGGTTTTTTAAAAAGTTGCTTGGGCAGCAGCTGCCATCACAGCACAAGGATTCTCACTGTGTGACTAAAGCTAAATTGCAGCAGCTATTTTGTGACTGGATCCACCTCCTGTGACTGCCATTTTGTGGCTGCACCCACCATGATGTGTCAGAATCCCAAAAGTATCTGCAGGCTCAAAAAGGTTGGGGACCTCTGTAGCAATCAGTGCTGCGAATGGTTGTGCGTAGTACAAAACTAGTGAAAATACATTCATCTCAAGCAAAAGTATAATGGAACCAACATGACTGCTTTCCTCCCAATAGCTGCTCTCAATTAGAATTAGAGTTTTTGTACTCTTCTCTCCAGCTTACTCAGTGTGCTGTCACTCATGCAAACCCTCAAATATACTTGCATGTTGTTTATATACAAAAGAACTTGGCAGTTAGTATCTTTCGAATGACCCTTGCCATTCTGTTGCAACAGGCCGCTCGCAGCACGAGATGTCAGTACGGATGCTGTCAAAGACTGCCTTGGGATGCATACCTGCATTCAGCCTGTCTTTCACAGCAGTATTTCTGAGTGATTAGGGCAGGGCAAAGGTTTAAGTGGGTTACAGGATTATTTTTGAAGCAAGTGAAAGTCTGAATTAATTTCACAGCTTGCATCCAAAAAATAAACTATCACACTGAATACAAATTTTCCTCATTATCTTTGGCAAAAACCTCTCCACTGAGTTAGAATTGCCTAACATTATCATAATTTCTCGCAATAAAAGCTAAGTATGGTTTTCCTTTGGCACTGCCAATTAAAAAAAACACCTTCCTTATCTGATGATGAGCAGACTCCATAATATTAGTGCTAAAACATTAACAGGAGATTTTCTAAGTTTTATCCCTAGACTATTTTGCATATGCTTTATCCCTATCTAAAACAATGTGGGCAAGACGAGTACTAGAAGGTACATTAAATGTATTTTCCTCCTGCCAAGTAATGTTTGCCTACCCAAGAATGACATTACTCCTTGTCTTGAGTCCCCCATCTGTTAGTCAAATGAACTCTGGAATCTCATTTCAGCTCCCACAAAATGATGGAATTACCCAGCACCTCCCTGACTACCTTCCTCTTCGACCACAGTATAGTACAATATTCATCCATCACTGTACACTTGCCTGCTCTGCTGCTTCTCTTTTAGCATTGTAAGTATCCAGATGTTCTTGGAGCTCAAGAACACTGAACTTCAATGTTTCTAGTAATCCATAAGACATCAACTGCAAAATAAAAGCGAGACGGTTTATAAGACTGGTTATAACATACTAACTGCATTCACATAGCATGTACAAACTCATAATTTTGTTTCTGAGACCTTTATAACCTAAAACTTAGCTACTGCATTACATTAATGGCTTGCCAGGACTTGTGTGCTAAAAACTCCCAAGGAAAAAAGGAAGCTGCAAAACCTGTTCATCCCATATTAGTTCTTTGCAGTAACGTCAAATCCATGCCCACAATAGCGCTATGGATTTCTGGTGCACGGCAAGACTGAATCAGCACTTCCACCCCAACAGCTCCATATTCTTGAATGAGACACTTAAGCACTGTTCAAAATGCTTTGCTGAGACATATTCCTCCCATCCATGGCCTGACCGCCTTGGCTAAAGAATTTTCTGTGATGGAGTGGAGCCGAAGTATTTGAACCCAAGGTATGAAAGCCCAACCAATTTATTCAGTTACTCATACAAACTGGATGTGAGGGTCTCTGTCTTTGTGTCTCTGCTTTCCATCACCTGCGGTGTTATCAGTGAACTCGTAAAAGCAGTTCACACCTTCTGGTCTCAGGCGCCAGGTCTGATGGCCCATGTATCTTCCCCCCCGCTGTTCTTCCTGCCAGTACTCCCTCAGGCCGGTGCGGCCTTGGAAGTGTGATAGCCGCACCAGACTTCCTGGGATCCGTCTGATGTTTTGTATTATGCCAAGCTTGTAACTTCCCATAACAATAAGTGTGAACCCCAGTGCCCCAGTGCCCTGGAGTCAATATATTCTGTAAACCCGTATAGCCCCTCACTTGCAACTTTCTACCTGTGCCTGTCTCATCTCCTGAAGGCTTCAATAAATCTATTGTTTCTGTATCAACGTCTGAGCAACTGATTTGGAGAAGCAAACTCAGAGAGGGGGATCTCTCACATTAAGTTGCAAGTCTTTGCCTCTCGGACTGCAGCTGTACCGCTTTGGACAGAATGTCAGCCGACGAGGACACCACCCCTAACCCCGATGCCCCCAAGGAACCGGACGAGCCGGAGAAGCCGGACCCGAAGGAGGAGGGAGCCAAGCCAAAGAAACCGAAGGGTCGCGCCCCCGACCAAGATCGGGACGGACGTCCCCGGGGGCTTACTTATTGGCTGGACTCTCCCAAGGGCTGGTCGCTCTCGCGGACTGCGGCGAAGGATCGCCGGTTGGCCTTCCCCAGCACGGGACTCGAAGGGGACCCGGCCCGCAAAGAGGCCCTCATGGAGGAAGAACGAAAGCAGTGGCAGGAAGACCGCCGGGCTATGCAGGAGCAGATGGAGATCATGCAACGCGTAATGGGTGAGATGGCCACGACCCTAGATGCGCTGAAGTTGCAACCTCCAGCCGGTGCTCCCCCAGACGGGGCGCCGGTAGTTCCGCCCGCAACCCCTGCCCCCCCGGCCCGTCGGGACCTGAAAGTCACGTATGACGGGTCGGGAGACCAGTTGACCTTTTTTATGGTCCAAGTAGACATTTTTATGCGGGAACAAGGCCGAACCTTCGTTTCTGAGGAGTCCCGGGTGCAGTACGTGGCTTCCTTACTGCAAGGGGAGGCGGCTGCCTGGATGGTGTTGCAGTATGAACTCCGCTCGCCGGTGCTGCGAACCCTGGACGAGTTCATGGTAGCACTCCGAAACCGTTTTGAGGACCCGACTCTGGGTGAGCGGGCTAAAGCCTCCCTGATGCAACTGCGCCAAGGGACTAAGTCGGTGGCGCAGTATGCAAGTGAGTTCCAGTCACTGGCTAGCCGAATTCTGGACTGGAGTGAAGCTACCTTGGTACAATGTTTCAGGGAGGGTCTCAACCCAGACCTCCAACATTGGGCCTTCATGCAAGGGAACCCCCCGGATGTGGAAGGTTGGGTTCGCCATGCTGCTGACATCGAGAATCGCAAACAACTCCTGAACTTGTCCAAGCAACGGCTTGGGCGAGACCCCAGGCCCCGAGGTGACCGTGGCCGGGAACTCCGGCAAGGGGGTGACGGGGGTCTCTCGGCCGCGGAACGCCGCAAGCGGTTCGAGGCCGGCGTCTGCCTGATCTGCGGGGGAAAGGGTCACTTTGCATCGCAATGCCCCTCTCGCTCAGGCCGTCCGACCCCCCCCCGCCAAACCCAGGCCGAGCCGACGAAACCGGCCGCCGACAGCCAGCCTCGCCGCAGAAGTGGACCACTGAGCCGGCGCTCCGGCGCACCCTCCGCTCTCCACGCGCGCCCCCAGGATGGGGCATCCGACTCTACGGTCCCATCGGGGTCCCGGATTACAAATACCGTCTTTGATTCGGACGGCTCCCCGGAAGCCACCACCCCGTCCCCCTCTTCCAGCGAGGAGGAAGAGTGGGAACAGCCGGCAAAAAACGCCGTCGGTCTGCTGTAGAGGGGGCTCCGCAGCAGACCGTCCCTATCGTTGTGCAAGGAGCTCCACCGATGGTAAGCGCCCAAGAGGACAATGTATTTGTGCGTGTTCATCTGTCCCTACCCAAAGGGGGTCCCCCGTTAGAGGTCCCCGCGTTGGTCGACTCGGGGTGTGCCCGCACCATGATAAATGAGGAAACTGCCAAGAAGTTGGGTGTCCGGCGCAAGCGGCTTCCGGGACCCCTCCGTTTTTCCCAAATGGACGGGAGTGACTTTAAACGGGGCCCTGTGACCCACAGAACTGCAGCCGTGATTATGTCCGTGGGGGAACATTGGGAACGGTTGTATTTCACCATCGCCCCTATTGTAACCCCTGTGGTGTTAGGGATGAACTGGTTAAGGGGACACAATCCCTCCATTGATTGGGTTAAACGGGTGCTTTCCTTCCCCGAAAACCCCTGTGGGTTGCATGACAAGGAACGGGTACTCAGAACTCCAGCCGCCGCACTGGTAGGGTCCCCCGCCCCAGTCTCTCCTCAATTACCCTCTGAGTACTCGCAGTTTACTGATGTTTTCGATGTTAGAGAGTGCGACGAACTGCCTCCCCACAGAGAAACGGACTGTGCCATCGAGATTGTAGGGGAAGGCAAACTGTCTAAGGGAAAGGTTTACCCCATGAGCCCTAGTGAAAAGACTGTATTGCGAGACTATCTGGATGTCAATCTGGCGAGGGGTTTCATACGCCCCTCCAAGGCTCCTTATTCAGCCCCAGCTTTCTTTGTAAAGAAAAAGACGGGAGATTTAAGACTGTGTATTGACTTTCGCAGACTGAACGCAGTCACCCAGTCTAATGCTTACCCCCTCCCTCTTATTCCTGACCTTCTAGCACAATTAAAGGAGGGCCGAATCTTCACCAAACTGGACTTGGTAGAAGCCTACCACCGCATTCGCATCAAAGAAGGAGACGAACCCAAAACGGCCTTTTCCAGTTGTTTTGGGATGTTTGAGTACCTGGTCATGCCGTTCGGACTTTCGGGGGCTCCGAGTGTCTTTATGCAATTAATTAATGAAGTTTTGCATGATTTACTGTTTCGGGGGGTGGTGGTATTTCTCGATGACATTCTTATTTACTCTGAGACCATGGAAGAACATGTGCGCCTAGTGCGAGAAGTGCTCCAGCGGCTGCGGGAGCACAAACTGTATGCTAAGGTGTCCAAGTGTGAATTCCACCAACCTTCTATTACTTTTCTGGGGTATGTGATTTCCCACCAAGGGTTGGAAATGGACCCCGCCAAGGTCCAGGCGGTGCGGGACTGGGAAACCCCCACTACCCGCCGCCAACTTCAACAGTTTTTGGGGTTTGCCAACTTTTACCGGAATTTCATTCCCAACTTTGCCCAAGTTGCGCTTCCCCTCACTGCCCTGTTGCGTACCAAGGACAGGGGGGCTAGCGCCGCACTCCCCTCAGCCCGTCTGCAATGGTCTCCCCAGTGCCAGCAAGCTTTTGAACGTTTAAAGCTACTTTTTTCATCCGAACCCGTTTTGGCTCACCCGGATTGCACCAAGCCCTTCGTGGTGCAGGTGGATGCCTCGGATGTAGCCATGGGCGGGGCCCTATTGCAGAGGGATGAGGGGGGACGGTTGAGGCCATGCGCCTACTTCTCCAAGAAGTTTTCCCAGTCCGAAATCAGCTGGGCCATTTGGGAGAAGGAGGCAGCAGCGGTCAAACATGCCCTTACCATATGGAGACACTTCTTGGAGGGGGCCGAGCTGCCGTTCGAAGTGTGCACAGATCACAAGAATCTTGAGGCTCTCAAGGGAGCTAGAAAACTCAATGCCAAACAAATTCGGTGGGCCCAATTTTTTGCAAAATTCCGGTTCACCCTCAAACATGTCCCTGGCAAAGAAAATGCCCTAGCTGATGCTTTGTCACGACTTCCCCAGTATCGCAACGATTTCGATCGCCCCGTCGACTCCCTGTTCACTCCCGAACAGCGAGGGGAAGTCCCTGGCTTGGCCGTCACCACCCGATCCCAAGCCCGCCAACCGGAGACCCCCCCTACGCTCAAAGGTATCCCGGAAGCATTCCAACAGCGACTCCGGGACGCCTCCTTACAGGAGGAGGAGCACCATCTCCTCCCCACTGGCTTGGAACGAACCAACACTTGGTGGGTGCAAGGGGGGAAACTATATGTCCCATCTTCCCTTCGCAAAGAAGTATTGGGACTTGTACATGGGGCCAGGCTAGCGGGTCATTTTGGTTTCATAAAAACGCTTCACCTGGTTCGAAGGCAATTCTGGTGGCCCGGTATGAGATCTGATGTAGAGTTGTATGTGCGCAGCTGCCCCACCTGCGCCACAGCCAAGAAACGGATGGGAAAACCCCCGGGGCTTCTCAAACCGCTTGAGAACCCCTCCCGTCCCTGGGAAGTCATCGCCATGGATTTTATCACCGACCTACCTCCAAGTCGGGGGAAAACGGTTCTCTGGGTTATCACAGACCTCTTTTCCAAACAGGTTCATTTCGTTCCATGTGCAGGTCTTCCTTCAGCCCAGGGCTTAGCTAAACTGTTCATCACGCACGTCCTCAGGCTACACTCGATCCCGAGGAAGGTCCTCTCCGACCGGGGGGTCCAGTTTGTTGCCAAATTCTGGCGGGCTTTCCTAAAGTTAATGGGAGTGGAGGAACAGGGCCTTTCTTCCGCCTATCACCCCCAAACGGATGGTCAAACGGAACGAGTAAATGCGGTAGTAGAATGTTATTTGCGTTGCTATGTAAATTTCCACCAGGACGACTGGGTCGACCTGCTGCCATTTGCCGAATATGCGTACAACAATGCGCCTCATTCCTCTACCGGCTTTAGTCCCTTCCAAGTTATATACGGGACGGATTTTGGCCCTTTCGGTTCTGCCCCCGTCTCGCCAGAGCTCCAGTCTACCCCTGATCTTCAGGAGTGGATTCAAGTGGTTAAATCCACCTGGCCATGGTTGCTCAAAAATCTGGAAAGGGCAAAAAGCAAGTACAAGGAACAAGCAGACAAACACCGGTCTCCGGGATGGGAACTCAAGGTGGGGGAGCAAGTCTATCTGTCCACCAAAAACCTCCGCTCTCTTCGCCCCTGCAAAAAACTGAGCGACCGTTATGTAGGACCTTTCCCCATTACCAGAGTAATCAACGAGGTTACCGTGGAACTGAGTCTCCCTAAGACTCTCAAGGGAGTTCATCCAGTCTTCCATATAAGCCTCCTCAAACCTTATGTAGCAGCTCCCCAGTTCCACCCCCCTCCCGCTCATGAGATTCCTACCGTAGTAGGAGGGGATACCCATTTGGAAATATCCAAGGTTTTAGATTCCAAATGGAAGAAAGGGAAACTGTTTTACTTTGTTCGCTGGAAAAACCTTGGCTCCGCTCATGACGAATGGGTGGCCGCACCCCACATGGCAGCTCCTCGCTTGGTCCGAGAATTCCACCTCGCTTATCCCGATAAGCCTCGTCCTCTCGGAGGGGGGCCTTAAGGGGGGCAGAATGTGAGGGTCTCTGTCTTTGTGTCTCTGCTTTCCATCACCTGCGGTGTTATCAGTGAACTCGTAAAAGCAGTTCACACCTTCTGGTCTCAGGCGCCAGGTCTGATGGCCCATGTATCTTCCCCCCCGCTGTTCTTCCTGCCAGTACTCCCTCAGGCCGGTGCGGCCTTGGAAGTGTGATAGCCGCACCAGACTTCCTGGGATCCGTCTGATGTTTTGTATTATGCCAAGCTTGTAACTTCCCATAACAATAAGTGTGAACCCCAGTGCCCCAGTGCCCTGGAGTCAATATATTCTGTAAACCCGTATAGCCCCTCACTTGCAACTTTCTACCTGTGCCTGTCTCATCTCCTGAAGGCTTCAATAAATCTATTGTTTCTGTATCAACGTCTGAGCAACTGATTTGGAGAAGCAAACTCAGAGAGGGGGATCTCTCACACTGGACTTGCCTAGTTAAGTCCTGTGTTATCAAATGCCACCTATTATACATGTAACAGATAGAACAAATTGCTAAAAACATGACGATTGTATAATTCAGAAGATTATTAGAATGAGTGCAATAGAGCTGCAATGGTCTTGTGAAATAATCATGCGCTGGAGATTATTTGCATGTAGAATAGTTTGGAAAGAATTTTTACAACCATGGTAAATGCCAAACCTGCCACTACCTTTATGAGATTACAGAGCAAGACAACATAATTCTCCACTGTATCGCGGTCTTGTAAGATCTAAAAATCTTAAGAGCTGGAACCGTTAGTTGAAAGTTTGTGCCTGAATGAAGTGTCTCAGGTGTCTTATTTTATTCAACTCTGGCGCAGTGTTATTTTAATATCCTGACTAGAACGAGCCTTGGCTACTCACCGTGAAGGCTTCTTCTGCTCAGAGGGACGAAGGACATCTTTAGAATGGGTGTTTTCCGTTCCTCGTGCTCCGGGAGGCAGGACTCAAAATTTAATTTCCTGTCTCTTGAGGGAAACGCCCCTCCTTTCCTTTCAGTTTAAAGACTTTCCGAGTAAATACATTTCAAAGTTGGACAGATAAAAAATAAATATTAAAGGTGAAGAATAACCACATGAATAACAGTAAAGATTAAGAACATGCAACTATCACAGAATCAGAGCCTGAACTGGAGGAATATGAACCAAGTGATTAGGAAGAGATCCTGTAACATAGAAGATTTAAAAACTGTCTGTGAACTACAAATCGAATTGAGAGGACATCTGGGCAGGCAAGATGTCCTTCGTCCCTCTGAGCAGAAGAAGCCTTCACGGTGAGTAGCCAAGGCTCGTTCTCGCTCAGAGGGAGAAGGACATCTTTAGAATGGGACATACAAGAGCTGTCCCGGCCCAGGTAGGGTTTAGACGTCCTGGAGTACACTTTGCAAGACACGCCTGCCGAAGGCGGCGTCCGCAGAAGCTTATAGGTTTAACTTATAGTGGCGTACAAATGTGGAAATGGAAGACCAGGTAGCGGCCTTGCATATTTCTTCCAGTGGGGCTCCTCTATCGAATGCGGTAGAGGTGGCTGCGCTTCTAACTGAGTGAGCTGTGATCCCTGGAGGAATGGGGAAGTTGCTTTCTCTGTAGGTCTGTGAGATGCAATGTGTGATAGTTCTGCTGATGGATGCCCTAGACATAGGTTTTCCCTTATTAGGGGCTGTGAGATTAATGAATAGGGAATTGGAGTTTCTGATTGCTTTAGTGCATTCTATGAATATATGGAGAGCCCTTCTAAGGTCTAGGGAGTGCCAGGCCTTTTCCTTCATGGTCTTAGGCTTAGGGCAGAAGGAAGGCAAGACTAGCTCTTGATCCCTGTGGAACTGATTGTTGCATTTTGGGATAAAGGAAGGGTCCGGTCTAAGGACTACTTTGTCCTTGTGGAAAATACAAAGGTTTGGTCTAACTGACAGAGCCCCCAACTCTGAGACTTGACGGGCCGAAGTGACTGCTGTTAGAAATAGGGTTTTCATGCGTAATCACTTTAGACCTATCTGGCTGAGTGGTTCGAATGGTGGTTTTGTGAGGGCAGTGAGGACGGTATGAAGACTCCATGAAGGGAATCTATGTTTGACCTGAGGTCATGCTAGGCTGACCCCTCGTAGGAAGGACTTAATATGGGGATGTTTTTTTGGAGAATATCCGGATACTTTTGGTACTATAGTAGCGATGGCTGCTAACTGTCTGCGGAGAGTGGACGGTGCCAGGCCCTAAGCATGACCATCCTGGAGAAAGGCTAGAATACCGACTGCACGTGGTTTCAGGGGGTTTCGGTGTTTCCGTCTACACCAGCGAGCAAAGGCTTTCCAGGTGGTGTTGTAAATTCGCTGGGTAGATGGTCATCTGGCCGCAAGGATGGTGGACACAATCTCAGAATTGTAACCCTTGTCTAACAGTCTGCTCCATTCAATAGCCATGCGGTCAATTGAAACCAGTTTGGATCCGGGTGGCATATTGGGCCCTGTATCAGGAGGTCTGGTCTGTCCGGAAGTCTCCAGTGGTTGTGTTTGGATAGTTCTATCAGAGATGGGAACCATGGGCGGCGGGGCCAATAAGGGGCCACCATGATGACTGACACCCTGAGAAGACGGACTCTCCTTAAGACTCTGGGAATGAGAGGGAGGGGGGAAAGGCATACAGAAGACCCTGTGGCCAAGGGGAGAGGAGGGCATCGATTTGTTCCGCCCCAGGCTGTTGGTACCTGGAGAAGTATCTCGGGGTCTGGTGATTGGTCTTGGAGGCAAAGAGGTCTACTAGGGGAGTGCCGAATCGGCGGACGATGAGGTGAAAGACTTCTGGATGGAGGGACCACTCGGCTTCGTCTAGGTGTTGCCTGCTGAGCCAGTCCGCCTGTATGTGCGTAGTTCCCCTGATGTGTTCTGCACAAAGGGATGAGAGATGAGTTTCTGCCCATAATAACACTGCTGTGGCTTCTCGGTGAAGAGCTGATGATCTGGAGCCTCCTTGCTTGTTCAAGTAAGCTTTTGCGCTCACATTGTCGGTTCTGATCATCAGATCCTTGCCTACCAGTTGTTTTTGGAAATGTTGTAAGGCTCTGAATATGGCTCTTGTTTCCAGTATGTTGATATGTAACTTCTGCTCGGTGGGATTCCACGACCCCTGCGCCGGTTGTCCAAGTAGAGTTGCACCCCATCCCGATAGGGAGGCGTCTGTGAACATTTGCAACGGGGTGGGCCTGATGTATTGAAGACCCTTGGAAAGATTGTTCGGTTGCATCCACCAGATGAGACTGGACGTGGTTGCCTTGGAGAGGATTAGGTATCTCCAGTGGTTCCTCAGAGGCCATCAGAAGCACATCATCCAGAAAAGGGACAGTAAGCCAGGGCCATGAGGCTTACTGTTCGGGATTTTAAGGCAGATTTGACCATGGAGTGTATCTTGAGAATCTTGTCCTCTGGTAAAATGAGAGTGTTGACTGTTGTGTCTATGTAGACCCCTAGGTGATGAAGTCTTTGAGTGGGATCTAGATGAATCTTTTTGAAGTTTACCAGTACCCTTTGTGTGTGCAGGGAGCTTTGGTCGGTGGACGAGGCGCATATAAGGACGTCGTCCAGATAGGGATGTAGACGTATTCCTTCATTGCGGAGCAGCGCCACCACTGTCACCAGCACCTTGGAGAAGACGTGTGGGGCTGAGGACAGACCGAAGGGAAGCGCCCGGAACTGGTAGTGATGACCTTGATACTGGAACCGTAGAAATCTTCTGTGGAGAGGATGAATTAAGATGTGAAGGTAGGCTTCTGTCAGATCTATGGAGGTGAGGAAGTCTCCCGGTCTTAGGGCCTCCGTGATGGATTTCAGGGTTTCCATCCTGAAGCGTTTTGAGAACGTGCCTGTTTAGGTGTTTGAGGTCTAGTATGGCGCGCCATCTGCCGTCTCTCTTGGGCACGGTAAAGAAGATTGAGTAGATACCCAAGGAGCGCTCCAATGGTGGGACTGTTTCAATGGCCTTGATATCTTGGAGGTGTAGGATAGCCTGGGAGGTCCTGTGTTGTTTGTCCCTGTTCTTGGAAGTCGGGGAAACTCTCATCCGATCTGACGGAGGCCTGAAAAATTCGAATTGATAGCCCTGGCAGATCAATTGCAGTACCCAAAGGTCTGGTTGGGAGGTTTCCCACTGAGGGTAAAACAGAGTGAGTCTGCCCCCCACCGGAAGTGGGTTGGCGTCATTGTTTGTTTTGGCATGCAGTCTTATCTCCTTTTTCACCTTGAAAGTTGGAGAATCTGTTGGATCTAGAGAATCGACCTGTTCTACGAAAGGAGCCACGGTTGGAGCTCCAGTTGCCTCTTCTTTGTTCTGGTCTGAATCGTTGGAGGGTATGGTAGGAACGAAAGGATGTATTGGATGAGAAGCCTTTGGAGTCCTTGCGTAGACTCTTGGGGAGCATCTTCCTTTTGTCCCTGGTTTCCACCAGGATGGAATCAAGTTTATCTCCGAAAAGCATCTTTCCTTGGTAAGGATACCCCATGAGAACCGATTTTGATCGGTGTTTGGTCTGCCATGGTCGAAGCCAGAGCGCCCTTCTAGCGGAAGAGGCAGTAGCCATGACTTTAGCAGCAAAGGTCATCGTATCTAGAGTAGAATCCGCCAGGAAGGATACAGCCCTCAGAATTCTAGACACGCCCTCCTGGGCGTTTTTCTCCTCTGCCGGAATAAGCTGAGCTAGTTTGCGAGTCCATATGATGGCCGCTCTGGAAACCAGGGCCGATGTTATGGAGGAGCTTATGGCTAAGGCAGACGCCTGATGAGACTTTTTACATGCTAATTCCGTCTTCCTATCAGCTGGGTCTCTAATCATCACTAAGCCCTCCTCAGTGACCAGATCTGAGGAGTGTAGAGCTGTAACTGGTGACTCCACTAGGGGAACCTTCAACAGTTCAGCTGTGTTGTTGGCTATGTTGTATGACTTTCTAGTGGCTAAGGGGACCTGTTTGGTTGCCATCGGTTTGTCCCATTCCGCCTTTAGTAAGGTGAGGAAATAATCTGGGACAGGGACCGCCCTGTCTGGGACTTCATGCATATGGAAGAATTCTTTGGAACCTCTCTTTTTCTGCTCTGATTGTTTATCTGATTCTTCAGAGAGGTCCAAGGCTGCAAGCGTCTTGGTTAGTAATAGATGAAATTCCTCATTATTAAAGATTCTATTTTGTTTTGGTTGTTCAGTCAGCTCTTCTCTATCTGAGGAGAACTCACCCTCCTCTTTGTCACTCCCTTTGTCTTCAGAAGAAAAAGGGGAGGTGGATTGCTGCAAGACATTGTCATGAGTATCTACAGTGTTACTACGTCCCTTCCCTTGCAATTGATTGGAAGATGGATCCAGCGTTTGAGCTCTGGAGCTACCCTCTGGTCTGGCTGCAGTGTGCCCTGCTATGATGGATGGCGATGGGGAGACTATCTGGGCTGCTCTTATGCCTTCAGTGAGGGCGTCCTTAATTAAGGAAGAGAGCTCTGCCTTTAAAAATGAGAGGCTGCTGGTATCCAATAAGGGGGGTGGAAGGAAGGTAGGGTTCATTGGCACAACATTGCCAGGGACGATTTGAGGCGAGACGCCAGGTATAGGTTGAGGCGAGACGCCTGGGAGGAGGGAGGGCGAGACGCCCATGTGCGCACCGGGGTTAAGCATGGGCGAGACGCCCTGGGGCATGGCGGTGGAAGGAACTGGCGAGACGCCAACCGCCTGAGAAATCCCCCGTGCGCTAAAGGAGGGAGGAGCGGCAGACGCCGCTGAGATCTCCCCAGGGCCATTCAGGGCGAGAGAAGGGGCGGTAGCCACTGAAAGCCCAGCGCCGTAATCGCTAGCAGCGATTTGAATATCGGTGGAGCGCGTTGCAATTTCCGAAGTGGCATGTGCCACTGTTTCTCCCCTGCCCGCCTTGCCGGCTCGAATTTTAGAGGCGGCCTGCGGGGCGGGCGCCGCCGCAGCTTTCCCTTTGTTGCCGCTTCTAGGTGCGGTAGAGGAAAGAGAAGCGCGGGCAGCTGTGAGCAGGCGTTTAGCGCTGCTGGCTTTTGAGTTGCCGGTTCACTTCCTCTTTCCCGATCCGGGGCCCCCTTTTTTCTTACCCTTAACCTCAGAGGTGTAGCTGCAGGATTGCTGCTCCTGCGTTGTCTGAGTGGGCTCTAATCGACCCGGGTCTAGATCCCCCGGGACGATGAAGGAATCGGGCTGCTTGTCCACCATTTTGAATTGGCGGGAAAGCAAGATATCCTATTCTAACTTAAATGAGAATAGAGTTAGAAGAGTAGAATAAGGGGTAGATAAGTTATTAGGGTAAACTGAGGAAAGGAAGAAGAGGAAGAAGAAGTAAGAAGAAGTAAGAAGTCTATTTCCTAGTAGGTCTGTGCAGACCTGCGACTCTAAGCTGCTCTCCCGACGAGGCAGGAAACAAAACTGAAAGGGAAGGAGGGGAATTTCCCTCAAGAGACAGGAAATTAAGTTTTGAGTCCTGCCTCCCGGAGCACGAGGAACGGAAAACACCCATTCTAAATATGTCCTTTGTCCCTCTGAGCGAGAATAAAGTACTATTCAAGTCAAGGGAGGATGAAAAACCTTATCAGAGTATATTAAACGTAAAGAACAACGAATGATCTTTACTAGGTAGGTCAGAAAGTAAATACTAAAGAACAAGGAACAATATTATTTGACACATGTGTTAAATACGTCTTATGGGTTTCCTTCGTTAAGAACTACTCTTCTGGCTTTAATAAATGTGCCTGTACTGGGCAAAAAAACATTATTGGTGAAACACTGATAATGAAGACAAAGTAACAATATGGGAAGCATAAATACAATTTGATACTGTTCCAAAGGTATCAGGCACTATGGTTGCCTATTTTTGAAACATATTAATTTAATGAAGTTACTGAATTAACTTTTACCTTTCAACTCTTAAAAACAGTAAAGCCTGCAGTCCTGAATAAGCCCCAATTAACACAACACAGCCTATTTACTAAGTATATCTAGAACAGGATAATGGCTGAGAAGGTTCTGGAAATCTGAAAGGAAGATCTGGAATTAAAATTTCATACATATGCCAAATACTGCAATTTTATATTTTAAGTTATAAGTGGTACTATTGCAGTAGCAATGATCTTATCCCCAGTATAAGGCATTCCCACACCTGCTAAAATTATGTAATCCTTGGTTTTTGCAGCTTTTAGGCCTGAGAAATTTATGGCCTTCTACACTGCTATCTCAGTAAGCTTGCAAATGTTTGTTGATGTAAGCAGATGCATATATTACTTTTTACAGTAGAAGCATTCAGATACTTAGTAGTCACATGATAGTGATTAGCAATTTCAGGGGCTGATCAAGATATAGATGGATTTTCTCTATAAAGATACATGGTAAACTACAGCAACTTAGATTTCGCCGGACTTAAGAGCTCAGGAGGCAGAGACTGAAGAAACCCTGATTGGTAAGTCATTGGGATCTTTTGGGCTTATTTGATAATCCTTAAGAGCAATAGACAAGAGACTGAAATATGATTTGTTTTAACTAATATAAACAATTTTGATATGTATATTAGAACAATGTTAGGAACCTTGATATTACTAGCCTGTTTAACCACAATTTGTGTGGATTTATTTATTTCACTTTTTTACTGTACACTGTGTTGCTTAATAAAAATAATTTCTTTTTACCAATAACAGACAGAAAGATTCAAACTGGTGTCTGGTCAATTGTTGGTTATTCAAATAAGAGAAACAAAAGGACTCACAGTCCTAGAGATTACATTGTATTATCAGAAGTTGGAAAGGGTGGCAGTCTTTTCTGGCATGGTAAAACAAAGAATGGTATGAAGCTGTGAATTATATCTAAAGCAGAGCTCTGGAGAAATTTTTCAGCTCATAATCTTTCTAAGTGTTGTGATCAGAAAAGCTGAATGTTACAGTACACTTCACGTTGGTAAAAGCAATAAAATAAGCTTTGGCTTGATAAAAAAGTAAATATTGCATGTATTTTCTTTACATCCCATATTTCATTCTTTTTCTGAAAGAAAAAATAGAGGAAATCCAGCCCCCCCCCCCAACTTCAACATTTCCAGGAATTTTACATCTCTGCTTAGAGCAATCACAAAGAATTTAAGGAACCTCAACAGTTTAGAACTTCTAAGTCCTTAGTATGTATCTCGGTTAACCATTAATTAGAAAAGGACTCTGCCTATATAAATAAATATGAGATGTTACCGTTTCAGCATCCACAAAAACTGTTGGGCATTCTGAACACATCATCATCACTTCTAGTGAACTTTTAAATTTTTTTCCAATTCGCTGTAGATTCTCACCAAGAAAACTGACTGATTCATGTGTAATAGCACCAAATTTCCTTTGAATGGTCTGTAAAACAAAATATTCACTTAAAAACCATTTTGCTTTCTGTAGATTAATTTTGGAAAAATATGAAGGCGAGTTAGAATTTTGTAAAGCAACAGTGAGATCCTTCGAAAGCTTATACCCCCCAAAATCTTGCTGGTCTCTAAGGTGCTACTGGATTCAAAGCCAGCTGTTAACTGGTGAGATAACAGCTCTTAGCAGCAGGTGACACTATGATGCAAATTATACCGAGGAAATGCAAATTATATCGGGCTTCCTCCAACTCCCTGCAAAGCCTCTGAGCTTAATGAACAGTACTAAGAAACCCATGATACAAATGGGTTACAACTGTACGTATACTTTAATATAGAAGAAGAGTTGGTTTTTATATGCAGATTTTCTCTACCACTTAAGGAAGAATCAAACCAGTTTACAATCTCCTTCCCTTCCCCTCCCCACAATAGACACCCTGTGAGGTAGGTGGGGCTGAGAGAGGTGTGACTAGCCCAAGGCCACCCAGCTGGGGAGTGGGGAAATCAACCTGGTTCACCAGATCATGTGGCAATTGAACTCTATGGCATTGAAGTCCCTCTCCTCCCCAAACCCTGCTCCACCCCAAAAATCTCCCGCTGATGGCGAAGAGGGACCTGGCAACCCTATGTACATTGCATAAAAAATAATATCAGTATTTTGTTATAATTTTCAGCTCAACTTTTAGGTTCTTTGTCTAACTTTCTCTACCCCTCATTTTTCAAAATGGATAGGTTGCCCATCCAGGTACAACTGAGAACAGGAATTTCCAGGTAAGACCAAACTTCTGCTCTGGCAATGCTGGTCAGAGTAGTTGACTGATGGGATATAGAGAAGCAGCGTACCAGCGTGGAAGAATGAGGAATGAGATTTATTCTTTTGGGTACCACAAGATTCTCCTTTGTTTATAGCAAACAGTCCAGTGATGAGAACCGTATATCTAACAATTAGGTTTCTTCTTAAAGCAGGTTTGAAAGGATAGTTAGTGCTTGTGTAGAAAGAATCCACCATCATTCTTCTTTCTAGAACAATACATTTTTGCATTGAAATCCTGCTCTGACCAATGGCCCTCCCAGATGGTGGCTATGGAAAACTAGTAGCTTTCTTTCAAATTTCAATGCCTTTATTGGCATACCATCAATCAGTCGATCAAATAAAACCAACCCTCTAAACATCATTTAGCCTCCACCTCTTAACAATTTCAAATCTTTATTTCAAAGGAATCCCAAATAGTGTCAATTAAACATTTATCCTGAAATTGGGGGAAAACACCATTATATTTTAGTGCTTTATTTTTTTTAAAAAAAGTTTGTGAACTTGAAAGAGGGAATGTTCAATAGTTACCTGAAACAACCTAGAGAACACGTGAAATGTATAAACAGCACAAGATCCATCTGTGTCTGACAGCATCTGATTGACATGGCAACGCCAAGCCTCTTCTTCGTCGTCATATGATGCTGGCTGGAAAGCTGCCAATATGGCAGAAAGAAAAGGGGAAGGTGGAGGGGATGTCTGTGCTTCTGGAAAGCCATCTTGTTCTTCATCTTGACTACAAATAAAGCAAATGCAAAAATTAATGCAAGCAAGTTAAGCAAATGCTATATCAGAGCTTTACAGTCGTCCTAACCATGCAATTTAGGTTGCGCACATTAGGATTATTCTTTAAAACTAGTGTGCAGTTTGATTTGAATTACAGCCTACCAAAAGCAATGTAAACCGTCAACAAAGGAAGACGCAAGTTAAAGCTTTGCTGACAAATACCTAAATCTTTAAACATCCAATGAGTTTTACAGAGCAAGCAGAAAGAATATAAATCTCTTTAAAAAATTTAAACTTTTTATTTAGCCAGAATTTGCAGAAAAAAGACGATGCTTTTCTTCCCCATTATATATGGATAGCAAAAAAGTTCTCTCTCCAGGCTAACTAACAAGGGAATAGACAAGTGTTTTAATGTACGATGAAAATTCACTTTACCTAGACAACCCAGAAAAGTCAGCTTCTTCTTCTTCACATCTTTCATCTAGTTCCTTCAAAGCAAGGGTAACGTCATCTTCACAGATCGATTCCGAATAGCTCTCAGTAGCTGGGTGATCTGGAATTTCAGGCGGTTCTTCCAACTCCAGAGGTTCTTGGCAAATCAAGGACTCCTGCTGCTCTTGCAATATAAACAATCCGGTGTCTTCACTGGCAGTACTAACTTGTTCATCCTTTATGGGTGAACTGCCATCCTGGAAAGCAAACAGCATATTTTTTTAGCTCATACAGAGGAATGCCTTTGTCTTATTGAGACCAGTAGTACAAAATCCAAAATGTATTTTACATCATCCAATTTTATCTTAAAGTTTTAGATTTGCATTATCATGTTGAATCAAATACTCCAGTTCTAACTGAACTAATTTATTTAAAGTATTAAAAAAGCTACACAAAATGTTATCAAGATCTTCATCACTCTGTAAATAAAAGATGATTGCCCAAAGCATCAATGGTCTATGTCAGAAGCTGCTAAAAGAAGTCCTCCTCTTTTCAATTTCCTTAAATAATATCTGAATCATAACTGGACAGCCAAAAGCAAAAATAGTATAATCCTAAATAAGAGACTTTCCATCTTCTGACATCATACAGTGTAATTATAACCTCATTTTGAATAGGCAATGATTAGCATTTATTTAAAAGGAAAAAAAACACATGACGGACAAGATACAAATGGTTACACAATAACTTAATTTCCCCCTACTGAAATGAATGGGGCTTAAAAGTGTTTCAGATTGGCTGGATATTACCTCTGATGTTTTCTTACAGAAGTGATCACCACTACAGATATAATCCAATTCATATATTTGGAAATGCAGGATTATTCCCACAAGAGTTAAAAAAGTGCCTATATATACAGGGGCAGGAAACAAATATTTTAAGCTTAACACAACTAGAACCCTGTCAGATCAAACCAAATCTAAGGCCTTCCTTGTCCAGCATCCAGCTTCCCAGAATGGCCAAGGGGATGCCACTGCAAAGTCCTGAAGTAAGGCACAGAGATCAAAGCCTCCTGCTGAAGCCCACCAGCAACTGGCATTTAAAGGTATTCTACCTAAAGATCAGCCTTCGATTCTAAGCTTATCGTACCCACCATTTGTATTTTCCCCTTCCCTCTTCATATTACCTACTTGTTAACTAATCCTGATGCACACACCATTCCATTGAAAAAACAACAACAAAATGCTATGGTGTCTAATACCTGCCATCTCTACTACAATATTCTTAGGGCTGGTTCACCTTGCGTGAGTGTGTTAAGTGCTGTCAAGTTGCTTCCAACTTATGATGACCCTATGAATGAATGTCCTAAAAAAACATTCTTTTGTTAACTGACTTGCTCAGGTCTTTCAAACTGAGGGCTCGGGCTTCCTTTATAGAGTCATTCCATCTCATGTTGGGGCTTCCTTTTTTCCTGCTGCCTTCAACTTTTCCTAGACTGGTCTTCTCACAATGTGACCAAAGTACATTAGCCTCAGGTTAGTCGTTTTAGCTTCTAGAGGGAGTTCAGGCATGATTTGATCTAAAGCCCACTTTTTGGTGGTCCACGGTATCCATGAAACTTTCCTCCAACACCACATTTCAAAGGAATCTACTTTCTTCCTGTTAGCTTTCTTCATTGTCCAATTTTCACACCCATACATAGTAATGGGAAATACTATGGCATGAATTAACTTGATCTTGGTTGCCAGTGACACATCCTTACACGTAAGAATCTTTTCTAGCTCCTTCATGGCTGCCCTTCCCAGTCTCAATCTCCTTCTGATTTCTTGGTTGCAGTCTCCCTTTTGGTTGATGATGGAGCCAAGGAACATAAAATCTTGAACAATTTCAGATTCTTCATTGTCAACCTTAAAGTTGTGTAATTCCCCTATGGTCATTACTTTTGTCCTCTTGATGTTCAGCTGTAATCACGCTTTGGCACTTTCTGCTTTAAATTTCATCAGGAGTCATTTCAAATCTTCACTATTTTCTGCCACTAATGTGGTGTCATCTGCAGATATCAAATTGTTAATGTTCATTCCACCAATTTTCACTCGATCTTCATCTACATCTAAGCCAGCTTTCCTTATGATACGTTCTGCATACAGACTGAACAGACAGGGAGATAAAATACATCTTTGTCTTACACCTTTGCCAATTGGAAACTATTCTGTTTCTCCATATTCTGTCCAAACAGTAGCCTTGTGTCCAGAGTACAGATTGTGCATCAAAACAAATCAGATGTGGTGGCACACCCATTTCTTTTAAAACAACCATAGCTTTGCATGATCCACACAGCTGAATGCTTTGCTGTAATCTATGAAACACCAACTGACTTTTTCTGAAATTCTCTCATACGCTCCAGTAACCAACATAAATTTGCAATATGTTCTCTCGTGCCTCTTCCTTTTCTGAATTCATCTTGAATATCTGATATTTCTTGTTCCATACAGAGTAACAGTCTTTGTTGTAAGATTTTGAACATCACTTTACTCATGTGAAAAATTAATGCAATGGCTCGATAGTTGCTGCAATCTTTGATGTCTCTCTTTTTCAGCATTGGAATATAAATTGACTGTTTCCAGTCAGTGGGCCATTGTTTTGTTTTCCATATTTGTTGGCATATTCTTGTTAAGATTTTGATGGACTCAGTTTCTGTAGATTAGAATAGATCTATTGATATTCCATCTACCCCTGGTGATTTGTTTCTCCCAACTGCTCTCAATGCAGCTTTCACTTCACTTTCTAAAACTATACGTTCTTCTTCAAAAGATTCTTTTTTGAAGGAACCTGTCATCCTTTCATCTCTTCTGAATAGTTCTTCAGTGTATTGTTCCCATCTTTTCTTTATTTTGACCTGTTCTGTTAATGTATTTCTGTGTTGATCTTTCAGTATGTCTAAATGTGCTTTAATAAATTTCACTTTGATTCCTTGGATCTTGTGGAACAGATCTCTTGTTCTTCCCTTTTTGTTGTTCTATTTCTTTACACTGGTTATTCTCTATGTCTCTATGAGCGAGTTGCTGAAACATTACATTTAGACTTTTGATTCTGTTTCTGTCACCTTTTACTTTTGCTTTTCATATATCTTTAGCAATTTTGAGAGTTTCGTCAGTCACCCATCGAGGCTTTTCATTGCTTTTGGCTACAGGAATAGTCTTTTCACATTTTCCCTTGATAATATTTCTGGTTTCACCCATAGTTCTTCTGGTTCACGTTCACTTGAACTTAATAATGCAAATCTGTTCTTTACATGGTCTTTAAACTCTTCAGGAATGTTGCTTAGATTGTATTTTGGCACCATGAATGTTTTGGTGTTTTTCTTCAGCTTTATTCTAATTTTTGATATTAACAATTCATGGTCTATACCACAGTTGGCTCCTGGTCTTGTTTTAGCAGAGAGAATAGAGCTTCATCTTCTGCTTCTGCAATCTATTTGATTTCTATACTGGCCATCCGGTGATATCCACGTATACAATCATCTGTTGGGTCGCCTGAAACATGTGTTCGCAACAAATGGTTGTCTCCACAGAATTCTATGAGTTGCTCTCCTGCTTAATTTTGTGCTCCTGGCCCAAGACTTCCAACGACATTTGATTTTGCTTTGTTTCCTACTTTTGCATTCACCATACCTACCTAATACACACCAAAACCCACCTATTTTTGAACTGGACTCTAGGTTCTAACAGCTAGGACATGTGGCAGGAAAGCTCTCTTTTTTAAAAAAAGCAGAAGAAGAAGGAGTATCTGCTGCAGAAGACACATCTTCACACGGCAGCAACCAGCATTTCTTTCCGGAGAAAACTAACACATCACTACACTCTGTTTCCTGATTTTCTGCCAGTTGTGCTTCCCTGTTTCTACTCCAATCAACTCTAGGCAAAAGGAGCCACTTCAAAGGATGTCCTTATTCCTTCTAGTAAAGAAAAACTAGATGATGGTGTCCGTCTTCCTCTTTGTTGTTGTACAGAATGCAATGTGAGCAGCACAGGGACTGACAGCTGTGGTTGGTTACACTGACTGTTGGAAACAGAGGCTTAGATGCCAACACAGCTGTTTCCAACCCTCAGACTATTAAAACAAGAACAGCCACATGAAGTATACCAATGAACATAAAATAAATGCATACTGAGGCTAAAAGTCAAAATTTGAAGATCCTGGACATTTGCTGATGCCCCAGAAACCGTGCTCTCACTTAATTTCGTTCTGTTTGTTTAGGGCTCATCCACATAAGCAAGCTGAAAATGCTCTGGTGGGTCAGCAAGTGCACTGAGCACATACAAGCTATTATTCAACATCTGCAATACATTCCCTAAAAAAGGGGCTTGGTAATAAGATCCAAGCTCACTAAGAACAATCCTGAGGGCTTTCGAGATGACGGTGCTCCAAGAAATGCTCAGAACTTCCCCTGTCTTTCAGTTTCATGCAATCTGCATTTCAAAAGGTGGGTATTTCCCCAAATACTGCATATAAATTATGCCCACCCTATATCCAAGTAAGATCTTCATAATGGTAGCAGTTTTAATACTTACTGCATAACACTAAAATAGCCAACACACAAGCTCAGAGAAAAATACTCCCAAGATAAAAACGTCGAGAAAACCCTTCTACATACTTTAGTGCAGGGCTTCTTAAACTTTTTTCCACTCATGACCCCTTTCCACCCAAGAAATGTTTACATGACCCCAGAGTATGTAGGTATATAAAATAGGTATACAAATCAAACATTTACTGATAATAAATTTCGCAACCCCCACATTCAGTTACGCGACCCCATATGGGGGTCGCGACCCACAGTTTAAGAAGACCTACAGTTTAAGAAGCTTTGCTTTAGTGGATGGTCCTCCTCATAATGCAATGTAGTGAACCCAAAGCTCCCAGACTTTAGCTCTGTTGGACAGTGCCCAGTTTCTATGGGTTTTGTACTACTGCTGTGCTATTCCCTACCACTTACCGAGAACTGAGGAATATGTCCATTGCCACTGTTTGGCAACAGTAGGATGAAAGGCCTCACCCTCTTTGGATAACTTGAAGATGCCAAGCAGAAGGCACTTTTATCTGACTCTATTAAAATGGCTGGCACAGCCTTCCATCATAAGAAGAAAGAGGGTTGGTTTTTATATGCTGACTTTCTCTACCACTTAGGGAAGAATCAAACCAGCTTACAATCACCTTTCCTTCCCCTCCCCACAATAGAGACCCTGTGAGGTAGGTGGGGCAGAGAGAGTGTGACTAACCCAAGGCCACCCAGCTGGCTTCATGTATAGAAGTGGGGAATCAAACCCTGTTCTCCACGGCTCTTAACCACTACACCATGCTGGAAGTTGCCTGGGACCTACAGCAGCAAATTCTGCCCCCACAGACTTGCCCTGTGCTGATTCTGAATGCCCTCAAATAAAATAAAATCTAGTTCACCATTCTTTCATATTACATTTTTTTCCTGCAACAATTACAAAATCAGAGATGAACCACTTCTTAGCTTAACAGTTATAATGCAGAACTTTCTGTCTGTAAACGGCAAAGATACAGTTAAAATACTCACTGGTTTCTTAGCCATTAGCTGGGGAATCGGGCTTATTCCACATAGGCATTTCCAAATGGGAAAATAAATGCCACTAGCATGCAGAAGCGCTGTTCACGAGGCCTGGCTGAATTAACCAATTGCTAACACTGCTGGCCTGAGGTTCAAGCCCCAATTAAAGCACCAATCACAAATGCAAAGGCAAAATCAAACATTTGGGAGGGGAAGGGAAAAGAGAGGAGGAGGATGTATTGGAAAGCAAATATTACTGGAAAGTAATTACTATACCCAGAAAATCACCTTGCTTGATATTGTTCTGCACCGTGATACGTTCATCATTAACCGTTCAACATTATTTTTAACCTGTGGTGAACATCTTTGCACCATCGGGGAAATGATTAGTTTCTAGGAACATTGTCATTCCTCATGTCATTCCTTCATGCCATCACAACAGGTTAGAAATACTAAAATTAAATTACAAAATCAATGTGACAGATGAAAGTTCTTTCAGAGAGGAAGACAAAAAGCTATTGTGCAGTGCTAGAAAGAACCCAGATCAGCCATGCGCCAGCCCCCATTTCTCCCCACCTCAGGCAGCTGATTGCTAGCATTATCTAGAGGGGAAACCTCCAAACTTGGACTCTCTGCTCTGATCTGAAGCACCTCTTCTGTTCCCACACTGCTAGTGGAGTCCTGAGACTGTAGTAACAATCCTCCATGATCTAGTGCTGTGTCATCAGCAGCCGAGTCGTTGTTTAGCTAAGGAGGCAGACAAAAAACAAATACAGGTTCAGATAAGTAGAAAACCCCACTATACCTTTATGCATACCAGGAAGCAAAATACCAACGAAAAGTTGATACTAGCTATATATATACTATATATAGTATAGCTATATAGTCACTTTTAATTTAGGTCAAGACATCCCCCCCTTTAAAAACAAAAAGGCAAATAAGCTAAGGAACTTGCATGCCTGGTCAGGTGCACTGTTTCACTGCATCCCATTTGGGTAAGTGCATACGGCCAGAGTGCTTACATCTGTGCTGCTTCCCCACCAGTCCACACAGCTAACTGGATCAGTGTGGAATCAGTGCAAGATGGGCCAAACAAAAGGGTTGGCTTTCAACCAGGACACTGTCCATGCAACTTTGTTGTGAATGAAAATAATAAGAGCTCTACTTAAGAAGCTATTGTTCAGACATGTTTAACAAACTGAAGATCCCCAAAGTGGAAGCAGAGTTAACTGAGTAGGTACAAATGGCAATGACAAAAGGGTCCCTCTCATCCCCCTCCCCCCCCCCGGTTCCACAGCCAGCATGGTGTCCACAGCATGGTGTTGTTCTCTGAACACATGAAGCTGCCTTATACTGAAACAGACAAAGTCAGCATTGTCTACTCAGACCGGCAGCGGCTCTCCAGGGTCTCAGGCAGAGGTCTTTCACACACCTACTTGCCTAGTCCCTTTAACTGGAGATGCCAGGTGTTGAACCTGGAACCTTCTGCGTGCCAAGAAGACACTCTACCATTGAGTCACAGCCCTTCCCCTGGGTTGGCACTCTGGGTTTTGGCCTGTAGGATCTCTCTCAAACATTTCCCTTCCTTATTCCTAAAGAACACTTGCCTATTAGCTTTCAGAAAAACAGCAAGCTAGTTGATTTTCTAGACTGCAAAATCCTTGTTAGCTACTGAAAACAGAGTATTAGTTTCCCACATTTCAAGGTTTGTGATTTCAGATTCTGGAATTTAATTATGAAGTTTGAGGTGACTATTTTGTCACCTTCCATTATTGTTCATTTGCCGTGTACATTTTAGCTTTCTGTAAATTATCTCAGATGATACTCCTTTACAGCCACTAAACCTTTCTCCTGCTATGAAAATGACAAAAGCCACACAGAGGTATTAGTGACTAGTATAGCTAGAGTTTGGGAACCATTCAGTAACAGTGTTAAACACACCCACCAGAAATCTTTGTGTGGTTCTGACAAAACTACTCTAGACAATATTGTGACATTTTTAACTTTGGATGCAATCCATGTTTTCTGTGCAAGCTTCACTGACAGCCGTACATCTCTATTGCTCAGTGGACCATACCTAATTCAGAGAACTAGGAGCAGAGCAGGAAGTTAAGCAGTTACTGCTGGGCTCAGAGTACCCTGCCCAAACGTCAATATTTATGTGAGCCCCGTGGCGCAGAGTGGTAAGCTGCAGTACTGTAGTCAAAAGCTCTGCTCACAACCCGAGTTCGATCCCGATGAGAGTCAGTTTCAGGTAGCCGGCTCAAGGTTGACTCAGCCTTCCGGCCTTCCAAGGTCGGTAAAATGAGTGCCTAGTTTGCTGGGGGTAAAGTGTAGATGACTGGGGAAGGCACTGGGCAAACCACCCCGTAAACAAAAGTCTGCCTAGTAAACGTCGGGATATGACGTCACCCCATGGGTCAGGAATGACCCGGTGCTTGCACAGGGGACTACCTTTAACTTTTTAAAAACAAAGGCCTCTACTATCATCATCCTAGAACAAAGGAAGTTTTACCATCTGCGATCGCGATAATATCTGACTTGCAGTCAGGGCTTCTTCTTCTGAGGATTCATCAGTATCTTCTTGATTGGTTAAGTTCAAGCTGGGGGTGCTACCAGAATACTGATGATATTCTTGTAGGGATGGTGTGTCTCCCTTATCGATACTGTCTAGGGAGCGCCGGCGGACTCCCCAGTTGAAGTTGTCCATGCTTTCCCCCTGCAATGAAAAGGAAGTTTATTCTAAAGCTCTCAGAACACAATACTGAAAATGAACACAGCAACACACAGCCACACAAACCGTGAATTTCATGAAAGCAGAGTTTCAATCAGCCCTTCGAGTTAATTGGAACTTTAAATTCAGTTAATATTTCTTGTATTCAAAGGGTTTAAGCTACATGGCAAGAACGGGTTCCTGAACGTTCCCCCATTTAGACACCTTGCATTTGGAACTAGCTCAATGTATGATTTGTGTATAACCATATATCCGTAGCAAAATGAGATATCTGACTACTAAGCACAGACAGACAAGTATACCACAGATGAGAACAGATGAAACAAGCCACTGCACCAGGCTGCAACTTACCTGCAGCTCCTGGTTCGCAAAAAGAAAAACACACATAATTAGAACGAGGACAACACTTAAAATTACTTTATAATGGGGAGCATTTTCTACTATGTATGCTTGCCAACAGTAAAAGACTGATTCAAGCTCTGGAAGAAGCTTTTGCCAAAAAATAAAAAAAAATCTAACTCTCCAGTTTCTCCATGTTTTTAGCAAAATTGAAAAACCCATTATGAGACAAACACTTAAAACAAAATGGCTATGGCACATTTTTTTCAGTGTAACATATATTAAATCAAACCATTCACTGAATTGCTTGAGAACACCACAAATGAAGTCTTAAACTGACTTTATCTACATTTATTTGACAGAACGTACAAGGCATAATTTTATTTGCAGTGCAGGAAAGCATAAGTGTACTAGCTAGCCTGCCTTATGATTATCTCATGTTTACAAATACCCACACAACATGAAACACATTCCTTGCTCCTGTTCATCTAACTCAAGTTGACTAAATGACAAGAAACACTTTTCGATACCTTTGAGGGCTCTCTCTGCTCTACTATGTTCCCTTTCAAAGTCTGTGAAGCATCCAGCTAGCCTGCCTACTGTTAAGTTCAGCCCATCATTCTTTATACACGGACGAAGGCACTTCTACCCATCCAGGGCTGCAAGACAGACAGTGTTACTGGCTCTGGACTTGTTTCTGAATGGGCTGCCATGGTTGGCACTGGAGTTTAGGGGTAGAAGTCAGGCATCATACAACAATGGAGGCAGGGACAAAGACCTGAGACAGGTTGGACGCCTTGTTCTCTCCCTATTGCTACCCATTTGGCAAGACTACTATGACACCTATTACGAATACTGCTGAGGAAAAACTGCAGCTCATCAGCAACTCAGGACCAAGCCGGTCATTCTTCAACATTTGCCAATCAGCTCATTCCTGACAGCTGCAGTGGCCGGGGATGGCATGGCTGTGATGCCTCCAAAGAGGTTTGGCCACTGCAGCAGGGGGCGGGGAGAAGGGGGTTTTAAAAAAGAAAAATTAAAGAAGGGAGGGAAAGCCCACTGAAAACAGCGATGCTGCACCAACAAAAAGCTGGTACAGCACTGCTGTTGCTAAAGGGGGCGTTCCCAGGTTGAAAGGGGTTAGTAAGCTGCCTACCAGCAGCTCCACCCCCCAGAATGCCCCAGGAACACCTCCCAGGACGCCAGCACGAGAACTTGCGCCGGCAGGACACCGGAGGCAGGCCAAGCCAGCATCCAAGGGCCATTCTGCCGCGGCAGTCCTGGGGGGCAGGCGCAAGTGGCACTATGCCAGTGTCTGTGCCAGTTTGTAAGGCACAAGTGGCACAGACACCGCTGTAGGGGTCATGGCACCTCCTAAGGTGATTCGACCCCCCAGCTTTAGGAATGCAATGTTAATCTGAGAAACTGTGCTTCTGTGCATGAGCTCTGTAGTTCACAAGTACCTCAGCCATACCATAACAAACTGCCAGTGTATCTGTCCAATCAACCTTCAGTTTGGAACTACATATATCAATAATGTAGCTGCAATGAAAAAAATACGCAGGTAGTATATTTGCAGAATTCTTTCATGTGGTTTGTTTAAAAGCTTGAAAAGGAACAGTTATATGGAAAAATATTAACTTTTAGTCTAAGCTAATTTATTTCCCCTTTTAATTAATGAGAATTTCAAATAGGCTTCAGAACATTTATATGAAGGCCACCTACAGCACCTAACTTAGGAGTGGGTAACGTATGGCATCTGGGCCGCATGGGTGGCCTGCAGTGACCCCTCCCATGAGATTGGGGCAGCAAAGCACTGGCACTTCTACCTGAGTCCCAAAGACCTGCATTTCAACTAGCAGAGAAGCTTCCCACCCCTGGGGAGAGGTGAGAATGCTGCCTCTTAGGCAGCCTCTATCAGTTGTTTGCTGTCACAAAAGCAGTTGGAACATCTCAGGGACTCCCAGATGCTGTATTTGCAGACCCACCTGCCCCCTTTTCACAATGACAATTTCACTGGCCAGCGCACTTAGTACCAATCAAGCTTCACTGTGGCCCGAATAACTGTATGAGTTGTGTAACCCATGCCTAACTACAATTTACAAAGTCCTTGTTTTCCCTGTGTGTCTGCCTCAGCCCTAATTCCCACGTATGTGATGACCTGAAACCCCTCCAGAACTCTACTGAATGCAGCTCACATATAAGCAAGATATCCCTCACCTGTTGAGGCACCTCTGCTTGCATCTCCTCCACAGATGGGGAGCAACTCTTAAATGCTGAAGTACCTATTCATGTTGTCGTTTTGTACATACACTCAATTATCTGCAGAGTTCTGGATTATGGCAGCAGGGCTAATAGTTATTTGCAGCCAAATGGCTCTGGGACCCTGCAGTACCCATGCATAAAAACCCTTCCCAAGTTATGTTTCTGAAAGGATACGTGATTTACAGAAGCATACTTATGACTTGTAGTGTGGCTAACAGCTGTTTACCAAAATGGTGTCGGTATTGCATGCTCAGTCAACGAAAGTTATACATTATGAAAATCTCAGCTTTCACTATGCCCTGTATTTATTCGACCACTTAATTAACAAAACCAATAGACCAAAATTATATAAAATAAGCAAAATCTACAAAACTCTGGCTAGAGAGCAAAGGATTCTGTTCTCCTTGGAACAGAACTTCTTTAAATTATGAAATATGCACCACTTTGTCCTTAATTGCACAAAATGGTCATCATGGCCTGCATCCTACCACTCCACTTAGCAAAGTTTGAAGCCTTCCTCCAGCCAAAGGAGGCTTCCTCCAACTTAAGAGGCTCTTCTGCCAGAGGAAGGAATCTTAGGCTAGAGGAACACTTCAAACTTGCTGAGCAGAGTATGCAGGCCAATATGCTTATATCTCAAGCCTGAGATGTTATTCATAATAAGATACATTTTAAGAGAATTAAATTCTACTTTCCATTGGTCTCTACTTTGGCCCAAATATTAAGTTTCCAAAGAAAATCTGACATATATAGTATAGCACAGTACTGATCTCTAGCCATGATTTCCATGCACTGCAATGGTATCTTGTATAACAAGAGTGATAATATTGCCTTAAATATAAAAATGCAGATAAAGATGACAAATGCACCATGAAACCAGATACAATGGGAATGGCTTAAGGTCAAAGCAATTTCAACATAAACTCTGCACCAAGATTACAGAATAGTGAGGGACTCCACTGCTTTTCATTTAAAATGTTCAGTCCTAAGCAGAAAGCTCAGGTTTTGATGGCAACACTCTGGTTATCAAAGGCTATACTTCATGCTATGTAAACAGTTTCATTGGACAGTGTGGCCTACAGGGTTATAGCTCTGCCAAACTACAAAATAATGAAGTTATCCTCCTTAACATGAAAGATCCAGTGTTGAACTGAGAAAAACTCAAATGTTGTTCCAATAAAGGTAAATGATATTCCCTCATTAGTGCCTGATCAAAAGAAGAAGCAGAATCTCATCTTCTGTTCATGCACTTCAGAAAGAATCACAATATGAAATCTGGGTTGAGTTGTACTCAACAAGGACATCTGTATTTGGCTAAGCAGAGGCTTTTGACAGATTAACAAAGGCTTCAATTGCTACAATGGCCAATATCCAAAGGAAATTAATGACTTCCCAGAACGTTTCCTCATTTGAAGCATAGCCTTGTAGAAAAAAAAATATATATCACAGGGACTTACCTCTGCATCTTCTAACTCAACATCTAAAAAGTCAAAGTCTTTAAAAACTCCGAACTGTTGTTCGCTTGTATTGTCTTCTACAGCCAATTCTTCCTCTTGAATTACTTCCTCCGTTGCTGAAATAAGAGCAATTTGCTGATCTCCAACTTCCAAGTCTTCATTAGAAGAAAACACAACCTAGAAATGAGGAAAATAATGTAGATTTGTTTTGAACCAGAGACTTGAGAAGTATATTGCATTAATCATGCACCTCTGAAGGATTGGCAGTACGCAGCAACCTTGACCTATGTTATTCAGCACAAGATGCTAATTTATTTTATCCCACAAAAAAATCTGGTCCTTAACAGCCAGGTCATAAACACAGATAAACAACTATCACTGGCAGTTGTCAAACATCACACTATCGGAATCTACAAATACTTACAGATGGATTCTTAGGAAGACCTGATTCTGGACCACACAAAGAAAGAACATTCATTAACTTTTCTCTGGTCCTTCGCTGGAAAAAAAATAACATTAAGAGAATCCTTTAGATTACATTAGCATCTTTCATTTTGTCAACAGTTAACATTTTCCAACTTTTAAGTTATGTTTGTTGTTACCAGTTTATGCTAATTTTGTTACAGAAGATACTATACATACTTTCAAGACATATGGAAAGTAATGTTAAAAGCTAATGCACCTGAGATAACTGTGGCCTCTTCCAACTGACAGGTACCAAGGCATTGGAATTGGATCCTGAGGATGTTGAGGAAGTACTCCTAGTTACAGCAATGACTTTTGGCTTCCCATTTCTGCCAGCTGCACTGTGCTGATCACCATACTTGTTTCCAATAATTGGCGTCTACAAAAGAAAGAAGCTTACAGCTTGCTTACAGTTCAAATACTCCAATTAAGTATATAATCCCCAGAGCCGTAACAGGCAGAAGAAAACACCTTTAGACAATTTTTAAGATGGGATAAAATGATTTGCTAATCAATACAGCAGTAAATGAAAAGGTTAAGCAAAAGTAATGCAAAAAACATGCCTTCTAGGAGAGTGTAATAACATTAAATTGATCTGTGTGGACAGCTATGAATGGAGGATGGAGACTTATATATTGTATAAAAGCTGCTTCAAGCCTCCTCCCCCCACTCATTTCAGCATTACTAGAAGAAGAAGGGTTGGGTTTGATACCCCGATTTTCTCTCCCTTTAAGGAGTCTCAAACCAGCTTACAATCACCTTCCCTTCCCCTCCCCACAACAGACACCTTGTGAAGTAGGTGGAGCTGAGAGAGTTCTGAGAGATAGCCCAAGGGCACCCAGCTAGCCCAAGGGCACCCAGCTGGCTTCATGTGAAGGAGTGGGGAAACCAACCCAGTTAACCAGATTAGAGTCCGCCGCTCATGTGGACGAGTAGGGAATCAAACCGGGTTCTCTAGATCAGGGCTTAAACTTTTTCCACTCGCGATCCCTTTTCGCCTGAGAAATTTTTATGCAACCCCGGGTATATAGGTATATAAAATAGGTATAAAAATCAAACATTTACTGATAATAAATCAAATTTTTCGTGACCCCCACATTCAGTTATGTGACCCCATACAGGATCGCGACCCACAGTTTAAGAAGCTTTACTCTAGATTAGAGTTTGCCACTCCTATCCACTACACCATGCTGGCAAAACCACACAACTGTTTCTTCACACCTAGAGGGCTTCAGGGTTGTGTTTTTGGTATGAAATTCCCCACTACCACACAGCAAATCACTTTTGAAACCAAGTTTAGAACAGCAGACTCTCATTCCATATCACAATGCTTTTTGATGAAAAAACCAAAGATTTCATAGCACATACTCAAACCCTTGGGGTACCTATAAGTAGTTCTTTTGATCCCAGCCACTGGCGTATATCATGTTTGCTGGGCTAAATACACAAGATTTAACCTCACTTATTTCTGGGCCAAGCAAACTACTGGGGAGTTCAATCATACTGAGTATTTGTTTTGATCTTCCAAAATGTATTCCATTATCCAGTTTCAGCATAGAGAATGTTTTACTTTCATTATAATATACTTACCTCCGATATGTCAAAATGAAAGTCTAAGGTTTTCCCAGGGAGTTCTTTCGAAACATTATTAAAAATTTTGGTGAATGAAATTTCAGGAGAGCTTATATCGCCACCATAGGACTTTGGAATATCATTAGGTACAACAAGACTTGCTGATCGAGAGACGACCAGTTTCAAAATATTAAGGGCTTCCTTCCAGTATGGACTCTAAGGGGGAACAAAAGGACATGCATGACACAATTAAAGCCACTAAAATGCAGCAATAAGAAATAAATATAAATCAGCAGCCTCAAAAGCATTTCTGCCTCAAGTATGACCACGATTACCATTAGCCGTGGTAAGATTTAGAAAAATGTTGCCAACACTGAACAAATGTTTCATACAGCTATAATCAAAATAGGTGTTCAGAAGCAGTAATGTACTGAATGAAATCCAATAAGCTGAACATCAAAGCAGACAAGATGATAATAATATAATCTAGCAACAAGTAATTGAGGAATCTGCCTGTTCCATATGGGGTTGTACTGCCACTAAAAAGGAGTTAGTTTATGGATGCTATTAAGTCTGTGTCTGCAAACGGATATTCAGGTTGCATCTGTGGCATGCTGCACCTTTACACTTTGGTTCATCTTGTCAGGTGCATCTGTCCCTGGAAAAGCAAGATCTGCTCTGGATCACATCTGGATTAAATTACTGCAACACCTTTTATATGAGACTGCATTTGAAGACTTTTCAAAATGCAACTACGAGATTGCTGTCTGGTACTGATGGTTTGTAACACTTCTCACCATATTGTAAGGAATTTCACTAGCCACCAAATTATTTCTGAACACAATTAAAAGTTCTGGATCTTATCTATTAAGTCCTAAACAGACTGAGACTGGGGGACTGCCAGCTGCCACATCAATCTGTCCAACTACCGAGATCTTTACTAGATCTTCTCTGTGTGCTCTTGCCTTCTGAGGCAATATATGTGGCTACCAAAATCTTTAAAAATTGTAGTGAGCTCTGACTTATGAAAGCTCATGCTGAAATAAACGTTAGTTTTTAAGGTACCACCAGACTTCTTATTTTATTTTACTAGAGCAGACTAACACATCTACACTGTGACACTTACATTGTGTGTCTAATTCACTCTTCTCTACTTAAGGATAGATGGACTCACATTCTAGCTGTATCTGAAGAAGTGAGCTGTGGCTCACGAAAGCTCATACCCTGCAAGAAATTTTGTTAGGTCTTTAAGGTGCTACTGGACTCTTGGCTCTTTTCTACTGCTATTGACAGACTAACACGGCTACCCATCCAGATCTACAGCTACACTGCTGCAGTTACCAGAATCTACCCTTTTCAACTGCAGGTAGAATTCCTTCCCTGCCTCTGTTTGAGACCAACTTTGAATTTAGGTGACAGGAGGGTTTTTTTAATCAGATATTGGCGATTAGTAATTGTTGTCTAATTTGGAGGATATTTTTTGGTTCCATGTGTTTATCTTTTCAGCTCTGCCTACTGCTCTCCTTGGTTAGGTTTCCTGTTGTTATGTTAACACGGATAATATTTTATTAATGTTGATGTTATTTGGTTATTATTTTATGGGAAACTACTCAAGAAACCGGTGGGATATAATTGCCTTAAATAACTAGGTAGGTTCTACAGGAGCTCACACGCTTCTTTAAGAGATAATGCAAACTCTTGCACAAGCAGAGTTCCTGTGAATTTAGTGTCATTTGTCTTGTACAACGCACAACTTAGGCAGTTCATGAGAGGGAGGGCATCTTGGCCATCTTCTGGGAACTGTGTGTGTGTGGGGGGGAGATAGTTGTGAATTTCCTGCATTGTGCAGGGGGTTGGACTAGATGACCCTGGTGGTACCTTCCAACTCTATGATTCTATGCAGTGTGATGTGAAAACAGTATGTTCAAGTACAACTGGGGTTCCAACCCAAAGTGTATTAATATGAATTCCGTAATAATGCACTTTGTAGGAAGGCAATAGCTTCATCACATATAAATGACTATCTCCGATTTACGCTTACCCCTTATTCTGCTGTGTTAGAGATCAAGTAATTCACCACAATCATTTTAAGAACATCTCCTTTGTGAGTTTTATTTCAACAATAAGCTCACAGCTAGAATAAATGGATTTTTGCCTTAACTGCCCATGTGGGGTCAAATTCAAGCTTCTCCAGGAGTAATCAAGACAAGAGGAAAACACAATACAACTAAGTGCATTCTCTTTAATTTCGTTATGACAAGCCTCAAAAGAGCGAATACATCCAGAGAGGTCAGCGAAGGGGGTGGGGAGTGAAAAATCAAACCGCGAGGGAAGGAGGAAACAGAAACACAGCAGGGCTTGTTTTCAACTTGATGGAAGAGTTTAGAAATTTACTTGATTGCAAAGTCTTTGACCTCGGGTACAAAATAAGTGATAATTAACCAGAACCTTTTATCACAGCATGCCTTGTTATGGTAAAACAACAACAAGGTAATAATAAACTTCTGTCATAATCTCTCAAGAGATGTAAACTCAATATTCAGTATCCAAAAATATTCAATATTAACTATAAAATTAATGTTTTCATCACTGTCGTAAAGTACATATTTTTGTTTTGTTACCGAGAAGACTCCCTAAGAGTTTAAAGTACGTTTATTTGACTCTGTTTTCAATCATCAATCAATATGCAAATTACAAGCTGTTGATGTAGCTACAGTATTCATTAAAATACAACCAATGAAGCAAAAGACCTTAAAAATCCCATAAAAAGGGTTAGAGGTGAAAAGAACAGATGGCATGCCGGCTATGAGAACCTTGGCCACATTGATCAGTTACTCTGCTTAATGTCTCCTGACAAGACTACAATAACTTAAGTGCCTATCTATCAACTGCAAAAATGCATGAAGATGGACACTGACATCTTTTCCTAGTTAATTAGGATTAAGCCCATTTTGTTGTGCTGTAGTTCAGAGGTAAAGAATAGAAATCAATTATTTGGTAGCAATGCTCCAGGCGATCTGAAAAACCTTCTGCAAAAAGCCTAAATATCTTCCAGGGATTATATTTTCAGTGAACTCTGTTAAAAGCCAATCTCCTAAATATAAAACAATGAGCTACCAGGGGCACAATGTGAATGCGTGTGCTATCATACAGAGGAAGACACTCAAGTTCATCACAAGATCTCTAGCATAATGTGTCTATATCCATATGAAAAAGGCCAGAATGCACCAAATAATTTAAATGCAAAGTCTCATAAACAAGAGAGTTTAAAAAAACATTTCATGCAGAATTTTAGCCTAAGCATATTTATTTTGAAGAGTGTGCTGCATATTTGCACAAATAGAGCTCCCAGATATACAGACCTGGCCCAGATATTACTAGATGTACACATGCAATAATATTAGCAGAAGTTACCAAAAATACACGTATAAAAAGAAAAGCTATTTATAAAACATACAAAGGGATTATGCTTTGCATTGTTCATCTGAATAAGCTTAAATATCGTTAGTGCTTCTCACCAAAAATATAGTTAAATGTTTTTAGGCTATATACTTCAGTATACCTACCTGAACATATTTACCAATGACCTTTATAATTTCCAGATTGAACTGCTTCACCGGTGTTGAAGACAAGTCAATGTGACTCAAAAGGCTGTAAATGATCTGAAGTAAAGATTGCTGCATGCTGGACAACCCTTTCTCCAACAGCTGAAAATAAATATATAAAATGGATTTAACCCATTGGCTACAAAACCCACAGAAATTATTAATAAATATCAAGTAACTTTGATGTGCCAGTCTTCATACAATGCAAGTTGCATTGTAAAAAAAATAATAAAAATTCTGATCTTGGGGGGAAAACAAATACAAATTTTGATCTTGGAAACACAAAGCAACTGAACAAAACTGCATGTACTACCAACCCAACATTCTTCAAGAATTTCAGACTCTCTGCTTCCAACATGACAGCTGAAGTAGAAAGTCGTGGCCTTAGCCCACAGTGAGATTTATGTGTTTGAGATTGTCTCCCGGGCACACACAGCCTTCCATGAAAAACATCCACCAGTCTCTGATTCATATGTTAAATTAGAAGTGAGAATTTGGAACCTTCACAAGACCACTATGTTCAGCTCAATACACGTTAAAGTGAAACAGGTTTTCAGAAGCAGAGAGGAGAAAGGGTAATCACAGAATCATTATTCCATCTACAGTGTAGAGCGGAAGGGCCCCTGGGGAAAGGGGAGAAATATGCAGTGTAGGATAATGGGTAGGGGAAAGAATGCATATATGTTACACTTGAAGAAAATCCATTTTAGCAACATTTAAAGAGAAAGGGCAAAGCCCTCAGCTTTATTTTGAAGTGAAAAATAGATACTATAATTGAGATACTCTGTAAAGTATATATATTTCCATTACCTCTGCAAGGTACGTTACAAGATTAAAAGTTGTTTCTGAGAAGGAGTCATGCAAATATCTACACACTACATTAATCCAGTTACAGCAGTCTCTGGAATAGCTGTGTGTACTGTATAAACTCATCATATGAGCCAAATTGGCAAGGGTCGGTGACTTCTCCTCTGCACATACCTATGGAACACAACAACACCTGTTTAAGTACAGTTCTGAGAAAATAATCAGATACCCTGATTAAATTAGTAAAACTGAAGATGTCACTGTGAAAGTCTACAAGATTCTGCTATAGGTAAAAGGGGCTAGAAAACCAAGTTTGAAAGGCTGATTTCCTGGTTAATGTCTGATGAAGTGGCTTGCAGCAGAAATAGCTCACAGGGATCAACAAGAGTTTGTAAAATGAAGTAAAAAATTAAGTCCTTAATGAATATACCAGGGCAACTGGTGAGTGAACCACATTTTGAACATTTACCCAATGTGCCCTCCCTCCCTCTGAACAGATGACAAAGTACAAGCCAAACATTACTTGCCAATACCCACGTGTTAATTTATTTCTCCAAACTGAGAAGAGGTGCTACTTGGGCTTCTATATGAATAGCAGGCCTGGCTCAGGCACCCCTTAACTTTTATGATAGAGAGAAGGGTCAGAGAACGGTTTCTCTAACATGCAAAAACTGAACGTGGAGCCGATTGTCTCTCTACCACAGAGCAATGGGTTGGACCTCATGCACTTAATTATATTTCAGTTCTGCATTTGTAATGTAGTTTCTCAATAGTTCTCTTATTCCTTCAGGCAGACGATTCCAAGTAATTGGCTGTTCTACAGACTCCAAGAGTCCCTTCTAAAAATAAATACATTTTAAAGTCTTAATCACAAGAAAGGATAGGTTTGTTTTTTAAACAAACCACATATCTAATTTGAGAAAACAACTAATAGTCTATTATAAAAAGATTTTGATTGAACAATAAAATCCCTATTTTTCAGGAACGAGAAGAATCCTGCCAATCTATGGGACTGACTTGGATAGTGAACAACATATATCAGAAAAGTGACAGTGTATTACTCAAAACAGACATTTAGTCAAGTTTCCTTCTTTGCTTTTGATATAGAATCAAAGTTGGTTTCTAAATGTTCTCATTTTAGCTAGCTTGTTTAAAATATTACATACCTTTGCTATCCTGTCAGCTGTTTCCTTGCAGAACTGAGTTGGGTTATCAAAATGTTGTATTAGATGAGGCAACAAACATAAGATATTAAGAGGAAAACCTGCAAAGAAAAGACACACACAATTTATTTCAACACAAACACATCTCCAGTTCTTGTAGGTTATCCAGGCTGTGTGACCGTGGTCTTGGTATTTTCTTTCCTGACCAAGACCATGGTTACACAGCCCGGATAATCTACAAGAACCAATGAACTCTGACCGTGAAAGCCTTTGACAATATTTTGAATGTCTCCAGTGTTTTCTAACCACTTAATTCCAAGAAGTGCCACCAGCCATTGTTATTTAAAATGAAGAAGAACACGACTGCATTATTTTAAGGAGTCCCTGCTATGTCAAGACACTACTTACAAATTCTTCAATATATTTTGCTCTATCTTCCATACCTGTTATATGAACTCTACTGCTTCACTATGTCTTAAATCAGTTTTAAACCCTGCAGTTCAGCACAGCATAGCTACATATATTTTAAAAGCATACCTGTTAACTGGGAAGGATCCACCAATGGATTCTTGGAGACTGTGATGAGTTTGCTGAGTAAGTGAACTGTCATTTCCTGCGTAGAAACGGAAGTAAAACCCTTCAGGAATAACTGCTGAAGGCCCGGAAAGTTATTCCATTTTAATTTACTCTGCATCTTTTCAATCTTTTCCCTACTTTCTGATTTATCCAGAGGCAGATGAACAAGAAGTTTGTTGAGCAGCCTGAGAGCCAGGAGGTATTCATATTCATAATCAGATTCCAGCAAAGATGCTGCAATCCAAAAGATGGTGGCCATCAGGTTCATAGGATCAGTAGTAGGCTGCACATCATGCATTCCTCCCTCTCTCAGGGAGGAAAGGCTTCTAGTCCTTGCTAAGCTGTTGGAATGATTTATCCGTACATCCATTATATCCAGTGTGTTGCTCCTCCGCCGGTCATTCTTCCGATCACCAATTAAACTCAGTTTCAAAGAATTGCTTCTTGTGTTACTGTAGTATCCTAAAAAGTTTCCACTGCTAATGGGACTTGTGCTTAGATTTAGCTGTCCAGTGCTTTTCCTGTTAGCTGCATATTTGCTTCCCATTAATGGATCATAGTATGAAGCACTGAAGTGAAAAGAGAATTATTGCATAAAAATTATATTCTGTATTAATGGGACACAACTAGAAAAGAACAGTCATTTCATGAAACCTCCTTTGATTTCAGACGAATGAGCAACACTGACATCTTAATAACCATGCTTTTCTGCTTGTACAATTAACTTCAAACTTCAATGTTTAACTGCAACTTCAAAGACTGTTTTTTTTAAAAAAAAAACACCAAGACAAACCTTCCTGTCACAGAGCGAAAGAAATAAAACCCTTTATTCATTTAAATACCAACACAAATCTTCCTGTCATAGAGCGAAAGAAATATAACCCTTTATTCAGGCCAAATAATGCTATTTTAGAAACATATCTACTCAAAGAGTAAAATCCCAAGATCCCTGTGCTTGAGTGGAAGGCATCTGTGTATCTTTTCTCCCGTTTACAATGCTACATCACATCCTGCTCCAAAGGGTCTTTTGATCCTCTGGAGCAGGATTTCAGTGGATGCTGCAGGTTGGAGTTTGGCAGGAAAAATCGGCCACACCTTTGCTCCCCTTTAGTGAGAAGTGCTACTTTTTATGCATAAGGATCCTGAATCCATCCAAGAATTATTTGGCCATGACATGGACCAGTTGTACAGGTATAGCTGGATGCACTCTGGAAACTTAAATCCAATATTCAGAAATTATAAAACAGTGGTTAATGTTCATCAATTATTCTCACTCTTGTATTCCAGGTTTTTTAAAAAACATTTCACAGTACTTTGGCCAGCACACTTAGCACTCTAACCTGCTTGGAAGACAAAGTTTTCTTTGATTTTTGAGCCTTCCAGCAAATACACAGATTTTTGAACTTTTCTTTGGAACCATGATAATTAATATCTTCAGTATCCATCCAATACCTTCCCTGCCCATGATGGCATGAAAATTATCTAGCAAAATTCAGATTCTACATAGCATGCCTACTCTTGTACATAATGTAAACTGTCCAGACATGTCTATTATTTTCGATATATAGTAAAGTTGATTAGTATCAGTTCTTACTGGGAAAGTGCGGTGAGAAGATCATAATGCTTCATGGTGTCTGCCAGTGTATCAATGGCTGACTCCAAAGTAAGAAGTAGTTCTATGACAAAACCCTAGTGGAAAACAAAACTGGTCAACAAGATCTAAAGCATAAAGGAGAAAAAAGTGATAGGAAGCACACATGTCATGAAGCCAAATGACACGAGCCACCATGAACATGAAGCATTTACTCTACCAACAATTTAATGCCCCTTCCTTTAAGATATCCACAGCTTCTCAAACAAATGGAAACCTCTGCCTTTGGAAGTAATGGGTTAATTAAACCCACAACCCAGTGTTTTGTTGCCAATATGTGGGTGTGCTTGCCCAGTTACCCTCCATGTATGGTGCACAGAAGGCTCTCTATACTCTCGGGTTTGTGCCTGAAGAAAATGCATCAATTATACTCAATGCTGCTTCAGATGACTTTTTCCTACACAACAAATAATCTCTGCGTAGGAAACATGGATGCACTGGGTTGAATGCAGAGATCCATCAGCAGAAGGCATTGACGAATGTGATTACTCCTTTTTCCATTCTCCCCATCAGTCCTCTCTGACCCTTGCAAAGATGGTTCCTGGGGGTCAGAGGACCCATGAGAACTAACCGCACTTACACATGGGGGGGCTCTGTTAGGAGGAAGAAGGGGCAAAATCACTCCTTTCCACCTCTTCTGTCACTGGAAGGGAAAGATCCATAATTCTTATTGCCCATTGACCATTAGTGATAAACGGCTACTCTTTTTGTTGTGTGTGTTACATACGGACATCTACGCCCAAATTAGGGTGGGTATAACTGGCTCTTTAACCAACAAAATTCCAATCTGTAAGGGAGTGAAACGGGTGTATTTTGACCCCTTTGTTATTTAATTTGTTTATAAATGATATCGTTGAGAGGCTGTCAGGTCTACATTTTGTTCCAACCTCACTCGGACATTAAAAAATCTCAGTCCTATTATATGCGGACGATATGGCCTTAATCTCCCTTACTAAAGTTGGCTTGAGAAGGTTGCTGCAACAACTGGGAACGTACTGCAAGGAAGAGGCCCTTAATATTAACAACGAGAAGACAAAAGTAATGGTCTTCAGGAAAAAGCCCAAAATATCATCTTGAAGTCTACTTGGCAACCCAATCAAACAGTGTAGCTCCTTGAAATACCTCGGAGTCACATTCAAGGAGACCCTACACTGGAATGTGCACCTAGCAACATCTAGGGCCTCTGCATTAAGGATAATGGGGTCTATTTTACGTTTTTTCTACACCAAGGGAGGTTTTCTTATAGACCCTGTCCTAAAACTATACAAAATCAAGGTCATACCACACCTCCTTCATGGAGTTGAAGCATGGGGCTGGAAAAATTATATTCTTATCAGTTTAGAATCAATCCAAAATTACTTTTTCAGGCGTATCTTAGCTCTTCCCAAGGGGACTCCCGCTGCCCTGATGAGGGCTGAAACAAGTCTTCCCTCGCTCAGGGCGCGTGTATACCTAGCGGTATTAAAATTATGGGGGGGGGGGGAAACAAAACAGCTAGAACAAAATAGTTTAGCAGTCAATCATTTAATATCATGCTAACGAAAGATCCATCATGCCTTAACTTCTTAAATAAGATATTATCTTAGTATTCAATTCCAGACGACCTTTTAAGGCTATCAGCAGATTATTCCCAACTTAAAGACTGGGTCTACAAATCAGATGCCCTGATGGACAGAACACAGATTCTGAAATCGGGAACTGCTCCTTGGTTTAAACTTTTAAAAACTGACCATCTTAGAGCTTCTTATTTAGCCAATATACCAAACCCAAAGCTTAGAGCAGCCTTTGTGTCCCTACGGTTTCAAACAATGCCATCGGCTGTACTGTCTGGGCATTATTGCCGAATTCCAAAAGAGCAACGTTTTTGCATCTGTGGAACATCTGCTCTGGAGGACTTATACCACTACTTATTTGAATGTCCTCTATATGTGGAACCCAGGGCTAAATTTCTTACCGGGTTGGTTTCTGACCTAAACACTTGTCCTAGTGCCGAGAAACTAGTATTTTTGTTAAAAGATACCAATGGGTTTGTTTCTCATAGGACTGCCCTGTATGCTCTGGCAGCAAAAAAAACAAAACAAAAAAAACAAGGGCCAATATGGCTGATCCTTCAAGTTGATCCTTCAAGGGAGCTGATCCTTCAAGTTGATTTTAGTGGTCACTAGGTCCCATTGGCCAATTGGGACACCACCAGAATTTTTAGTATTATTTGTTGTTGTTTTTGTATGCATCGATTTAGCAGTTTTATTATATATATTATTAATCCAGAATTTTGTTAACCTAATATTTCCTTTTATTATGCATCTGTGGTATCCTTGACATGTTTGTAATGGCCTATGGCTAAATGCAAATAAAACCATTCATTCATTCATTCATTGACCATTAGATCCAGCCTAGTGTTACGGCTGAAAAAGTGCAAGTATTTAGTTGCTGAAAACTGACCATTTGAAAGCTGTTTTTATATGCTTAAGGACTGATGTATATTGGTATTTAACACTGATGTTGAGTGGTAATAAATCATATGCAGCATTGTTTCCTTCTGAGAGCACTAAATGGGAACTGATCCCAAAGATTTGTGTGGATATTAAGATTTGCTGGCTGTGGTACAATTGTCAATACTGTCCATCCAAAATATCTTTCCAAAACTCAAATCTTCAATTAAATTTGCATACAGATACTATACATACACTCCTAATCGGTGACTGCAAAAGAAACAGTTGATACGCTGAAAATTAAAGTTTTTTTTAATGTAAATACCTGAGCTTCTTCTCCTGCATCTCCAACAGTTTCTACAAGCCTAGATAGAATGTCAGAAAGAGTGGCTGCAGAAAGAGGTTGCTTCAGTGCTCTAAATATCTGAAAGGATCTCCCAGCGTAATGTCGAGAAGAGCAAGAAAGTGCAGTTTGCAGAGCAACTTCACTAAGATGGTGCTCTAGCTGAAATCCAACTGCAACATGAACAGAAATTAGGTCTGAGAAAAGGTGTAACATTTTAAACAATTACAATAATAACAATCTAATAATTACAATATGAGTGTTACAATACACCTTTATTTCAGCAGAAATTATTAAAAATCATCTTGGACGTTTATGTTAATTCCCCCCTCCCCCACGCTTTGTGTATTTTTCTGACATGAACTAACTTAGTGGTTGTGACAAAACAATTAATCGATTTGGAAATGGGGAGGAGCTCTAGTTGAAGAAACGTACAGTACAAATAATTTTACTTTAGTTAAATTACACTATATGTTAAGGGTCACAAGTATACCTGAACTCGATTGTCTAAATACAGAAACAACATGCTTTAGAAACACGGTTAGCTGCTCGGCACTCTTTATGCTTGGATTCTTTGCTGAAACATCTTCATGGTTCCAAAGTGGTCCTCGTTTCCTATGAGAAGCAAAGCCCAGAACTCATTTGACAGAACATGTCAAGAGAATACATCATTAAGACTGAAGGCTTCCAAACTGACTCCCTCCTATTTTATGCCTTAAGAAACACATCATTTTATTTAGAGCAAGCTTCTCATGGTCCATCAACGGCTTCTAGCCATGGTTAATAAAGGGAACCTCTACATTTAGAGGCAAAAAACATCGGAACACTAGTGGCAAGAGGCAGCATGAGCGGTTCTATGCAGCGGTTGGCTGCTATCTGAAGCAGTGTGATGGCCTATATGGACCACTGATCCAATCCAGCAGGGCTCTTCTGAGTTCAACATGGTTGCTGCTACAAGTACACAGCAACGCCGAAATGTGTACGGCCTCCTGGGCAGCAAATGAGACACATCTGTTCTTCACAGCTCCTAGCACATTTCTGGTGCTATCAGGTTTAACAAACAAAAACAGAACTCTAAGGCAGCATGAGAAATTCAAAAGGGAAAAGGGCACCAGAAGTAATTTTGCAAACATCTGCACAACAATGATCCTTATGCATTGAGAGTCAGTATGATATAGTTAGCGGTTTTTTAAAATAACGTTAGCTGTTAAGCCCCAGAAGGTAAGACATGGCCAGCCAGCTGTCCAAACACAGGGCTTTTGCAGCAATGAATAAAAAGAATTGCATAGCTATTCAGAGTTCAGACTTGAAAACATAGCTGATTTGGGGATGGATTTCTCACGTAGCAATGAAGTCATTCTGGAAAAGTTATTGAAAAAAGCTATTTGCTTGTTTCTGTTTACATTTTGCTTGGCCACGGTAGGCATCAAGGCATAACTGTATCATACTTGGGTAATTTCTCACACAAGGGACTGCAGATGAGCAGTTTTTGAAAATGCTGACATTTTGTGCAGTTAAAGAGTGACTCAGACTTAAATGGTACCTTGAAGTAATAAACTCCATAAGTGATTTCGTTTTTTCATCTTGCTCTCCTGAAATGTCAACTTCGTTGAGGATGGTGCTGTGCATATGAGAAATGGCAGCACTGGTATTTCCTAAGCTGATGCTAGAAGAGGTAGAACTTGAACTGAGTCCTGAGTCAGTCATTGGGGAGGGCTGGTGATCCGGTATAAAGTCATTAACACCTACTTGCAGAAAGACATTAATATTTTAACATCAAATAAGACCTCATAAAAGTAACAAATGCAGAAATGAAGGTCAAACACAAGCAGCATAATTTAATACAAAAAGCTAATAATATCAAACAATTCTATGAGTCCCAACAATCCAAATGGAGCTACTGAATAGTTAGATGCTGCCATCTACTGAACAATAATTAAAGTACCATTGTATCAAAACAGTGATTAACATTCCTGTTTCTTTATTCACGCAGCCTAACTGAAACGCTTCCACAGATGTTCCATTCTGTTTGCATGAATCAGGAGGCCACCAGCCATGAATATCAGGAACACGCGGATCCCCACGATACATGCAGTCGCCATCTTTTGTGAAAGGGAGCAACACGTTGATTCTGCATGTGCACACAGCTTCCGTTCACATGACCAGAAGCTTGGAAAAACCACAATTCGGCTTCATGGGAATGGAAGCTGAACAGGCATGGACAATCCACATGTTGTCCAATTCACACAGCTAGTGGATTCCAAGCCTGCACAGCTGGTGGACTCCAAGCCTGCACAAATGGAGATGTTCATTTAAGGTCTGCAGAGGGCTTTAGTTGTAAACTGGCAAAAAGAATTATAAAATCACAGAATCATAGAGTTGGAAGGGACCACCAGGTAATCTAATCTAACCCCCTGCACAATGCAGGAAATTCACAACTACCTCCCCCCCACACCCCCAGTGACCCCCTACTCCATGCCCAGAAGATGGTCAAGATGCCCTCCCTCTCATGACCTGCTGAAGTTCACAGAATCAGCACTGCTGACAGATGGCCGTTAGCCTCTGCTTACAAACCTCCAGGGAAGGAGCGCTCAGCACCTCCCGAGGAAGCCTGTTCCACTGAGGAACTGCTCTGTTAGAAAGTTCTTCCTAATGTCTAAACAATTTACGGTAATTTCAGCCCGCTGGTTCTGATTCGACTTTCTGGGGCAACAGAAAACAACTCGGCACCGTCCTCTAATGGTCCACTAATGCTTTCAGCATAACAAATGGATCCTTATATTCCTTGTACTCCTACACAAACAGTAACTATGCCCTGCAATCATTTGCCAGAAAAAAATGACACTGAATCTTACATAATGAAAATATAAAATACAAATGAAACTAACAGAACACACAGCAAATATCTACAGGAAGTGGTATTCTATATTAAACCCAAACTTTTCTAATACACACACATGGATTGGAATTTTGACTTGTATTTTCAAATACCAGTCCCCCAAATACCACATGGCAAACTGTTTTTGAAAACGAGGGGTGTTTCAAAAACATCTGCCAGTATGGTACAGTGATAACATAGTAGCCTGCTGTTCAAAGGGGGGGATCAAAAATCCAACTGTGGCTATAAACACATATATTGTCTAAATAGCTCTTTGGATTTTGGCCTGACTTTTATTTTATTTATTTACATCCTACCTTTCACCCCAATAGAAACCCAAAGCAGCTTATATATTTCTCCACTCCTCCGTTTTATCCTCACAACAACCCTGTGAAGAAGGTTAGGCTGAGAGTATGGCCATGAGTGGGGACTCAAACCTGGATTTCCCAGATCCTAGTCTGACACGTTAACTACTACACCATGCTGACTCTCTAATTTTATTTATTATAAATAATTTTGAATAAATAAAATTATAATTTAAAAATTATAAACTTGAAACTAACAGCTTAACAGCTTTCTAGATGATCAGTTGTGTGCCAGTTTTAATCCATTTTTATTGCAGTAAACATTTCAGGAGTACAGTCACAATACAGGGGGCAATTTTTGACTCTTTTTGTGTGTGGGGGGGGGACATTACAGTAGGTGTTCCCTACAATATCACTTCATGAATGACCCAGAGAGAAACACAATTCAGTGTCTGTTCCCAGCTGGGAACTGAAGTCTTCTGCATTCCTTACAAACTATAATTCACAGTGGGTAGCCATGTTAGTCTTTCTGCAGTAGTAGAAAAGGGCAAGAGTCCAGTAGCATCTTAAAGACTAACAAAAATATTTTCTGGTAGGGTATGAGCTTTCGTGAGCCACAGCTCACTTCTTCAGATACCAAAGATATCTGAAGAAGTGAGCTGTGGCTCACGAAAGCTCATACCCTACCAGAAAATATTTTTGTTAGTCTTTAAGGTGCTACTGGACTCTTGCCCTTTTCTACTATTACAAACTATAGTGTGTCATTTTGTTTGATAAGGATGAAACAACAACTTTTAGTTTGTTGGGAATTCTTCAGCCTAAGAAATTCCAAGACTCGCTTCCAGAGCACTATACTATGGCTTGTATCAAGCCCGAATGCAGCCTGTATAACCAGGAGTGTCAAACTTAAGTCCCAAGGGCTGAATCCGGCCCCTTAAGAGCTCTTATCCAGCCCGCGAGCCAGCCAAGGAAGCCACCCCCTCCTCACAATCTGGGCTGGCGAGGCCTGGTATGGCCCAACCAAGTGACATTTATGTCATATTCGGCCCTCGTAATAATTGAGTTCAACACCCCTATGGACAGGGTACTGCATTACCTCCCCCCAAAAAAAGTTTACATTTTTTTGCCCAATTCAGAAAGGGCATCTATAAGGTACCTGTAAAGATGTAATCCAAATGTGCTGCTTGTTTGACAGTAAGCACCCGGGGTTCATTAAACTCCCTATTCCTGAGAAGGACAGAAGCCACAGAATGGACATTACTATTGGAGCCCATCACTATCAATAAATGCAACAGCAGGCGTTTACAGTGTTCATACACTTCAGGATGGTGATGGTCAAATCCTGCAAGCAATAAAAATAATACCAAGTTAGCTGTAATGCAGTCACAGTGATACACCTGATATGATTTATAATACTTTTGTGTTGAGTTAAGAGTTTAAAGTAAACAAATCCATTCAACAAAAGAAGCAGGGAAACATAGTTTCTTTACTATGCTGAACTGCAATGCATTACATTGCTCAGGGGCTCACACATACTCTAATTTTTAGTATGTGCTTTCCTGCATTTGATTTTTATTTACTAAAAAAGACTTCCTCATAATTATAAACTGTGATTGTTGAAGAGTGTACCTGTTATCCCTGGAATTTATGTTCCAGTTGCTAGATCTGGGATTATTTTAACACAGTCAAATCAACAAGTGTAAAGACGGCAAGACTACAGAACTGTGATAATTAACACTGATTCCCCATTTCAATAAGAATATAATTACCTATAAAAACTGCATGAAGCAAGAGGTGCAGGTAGCTTCCCCAGTCAACTTTCACACTGTGATCAATGATCAAATCAGTCAACAGGATCACCGCTATATTACATCTACAAGCAAAATAGCTGGAATTGGTTAAGCAATAAAAATATAGCAGCAGTTAAGTTTCTGGAGGGATGTACTACTCTATTTTTGTAGATTGCTATTAGAAGCCTAGTTAAAATTTTAACAAGCCTCATCAGTCAAAACAAATTGTGGTCTTAAGATAAAAATATCAGCAATGATAGCATGGGAGATGCTTGTGAGTACTTAAGATATGCTTTATGCTATGTTATTTATATAGAACCATTAAAGGTCATGTGCTTTACCGAGAACAAGACAACAGACTCCTGCCCAATACATGTTTTACAATAAATATGCTATTAGATATGAAGATATATTGAGAATATAGAGTAATGTAACTCAAAAGAAGTGAACTACTAAAGTGTAAATTTAAAAAGCTCCACATAAATTGTAATAAATTAACATGTGGTACTTCAAGCGTGATTATGAAATAGAAACCAAAAGAAACATGCTAAATCAGATCATGCTCTGTTTAGGGCATTGGATGATTTTTCCGAAAACCCACATCGCTGTATCCCACCCAACCAGGGTGGCGTGGACATCAGAGATTGTCAGCCTGCCAGCCAGTGCTGAACCCAAAACAGACTTTTTGTCATGGCTTGCATCCCCCACCCTCCCATAAGCCGACCTATAATTTATAATACTAGATCCTATACTTTGCTCAGGAGTAATTTTGGTGATCTCCCAGTTGCTTCGGGGGAAAGATAAACTATGGTATAATCTCCTTTATTTATACTGAATATATACAAAGCTGTGTTACTTTTATTTTACTGCTATTGCTTACCTATGAAGAGACATGCCTGGTGAGGATGTTTCAGGCAAATAATCCACCAGTGGTGACCAACAGCCCCCGGAAGGTGGAAACGGTAAAGGCTCCCCGTCGTTGTGCTCCATTACTTTCAGTCGCCAGTTCGAATACTGCGGCATTGAATCACCTATCAAGGAATTCATTTTATAGTGGGGTATATCAGGGTGCCATTCTTTCCAATATGCACACAGTGCCATATATATTCCACATATCACTTGTTACTGTTTTGCATTTCCAAGACTGCTTTATATATACATTGCAGTACTTCCAATTATTGGGAGGCTTGGTCTGACTGCTCAGAAAGTCTCCATGCCACAGCCACATGTTCCTGGAAGCCACCAGCATGAAGAAGCTCCAGTCCGAAGTGGTTTGGCACACAAGCTAAGAGGCTTACAAATGATATAGCCTTGAAGCAATCAGCCACTGTGCAGATATGGATATTAGCATATCAAGAGGAGATGAAATGAGTGGTGGCCTTTAGCAAGAGTGCTAACTTAAGTGGGCCAAAAAAGCCATTGTTGTACATGAAGTTTAGCGTGTATTGTAGTACCTGCTAAACTCCTGCAAATAGAGGACAGGCAGTTGTTTTTAGTACAGTATGTATGCTGAAAGCATAGAAATATTCATAAGGACACGTTTCTCCTTGCCTCCCTCTTCCAACCATTAGAAGAAGAAATGAAGCAGTTGGCAAGTCATTCAGCAGAGTAACTTTGCTTCCTCTTTCTAATATGGAGATCTCCTCTACAATGTATGGCACATTGGTACAATACTTACACATTCAGGAACTTTGACAACCTGCCATATCTTCTTAAGAAAAATATGGAAGCAAGCATACTGGTCTGCTCCCCACAGTCCTAACTGAACAACTGAATTCCACAGTCTTAACAATTATTCACATACGGACTTTTAGTTAGATACTACTAAGGAAAATAAAATAATGTATTACTCTTCTCTTCTTCATACGATCCTCCAGAACTGCTGCTATAGCGAGATTCTAGTCTGTGGTGTTGGCGGTTCAGATTACTGTTCAACCCACTGTAGATATCTAGATGTACATAGCTAAAGGAATAAAAATATTAGCATTAAACTAATGCTTACTACTTTGCTATTACTCTTTCACTGAGGAGTAATATCCACTCAATATTATTAACTTGAAATGAGCCAAACTGACATATCAGTTGCCTTGCTTCACAATGAAGGTGCATACATACATGTAACAAAAACCAGAAGCCAGTACTACTGTTCGTTGAAACACTACTTACCTCTCTTCGATACTGTCTTTCATATGCTTATTGTCAGGATTACCATCTGTGGGTGCCACCATTGTATTGCTACTGGAAGTAGTACCTGCAAATTTAAAATAGTATAAAGTAGAATATTTAGGAACAGCTTGTGATTTGCACGCCAACACTACTTGCTCATCATGCGGAATGATACGGAAGGAATTTATATGACAATTAAGAAAAACCACGACAGTCGGATCTAAATAGTCATGTAGCTAGTTTTACATAACCCAGGGAGCTCTGAGAAACACAAATCCATGTCACATTGCAAACCTTTAAAAGTGAAGAAAATTTCAGAAATTGTCTTTGGCACTGGGAGTTGAGGGTCAGCCATTCAAACAAACAAATAATTGCACCAGGCCTGGGCACGTTTAGCCAGTTACACGTTCTAAAGTAGTCTCCGATAAGAACGTTCACCAGTTAACGTTCCTAAAATCTTGTTTGGGTGGACAACATCAAATCTTAATTGCTCTTTCCCCAGTTGTTATTTTTGTAACCCAAACGCCTCCCTAAGAGCCATCTCGTTATTCTCTTTTGGTAACTGCTCGTATTGGAGTCTGAATCCAGAACCAATAGCAACTGCATATGTAACTTTAACTTGGTTCAGAACATGCTTTCAATAAAGTTCCCAATTTACACGAAGGCCTATAAATTTGAACCAGGATGAAATTCTCACTCCTGTTCTGTAATTTAAATAAAAACAATCCAGACTTCTAAATTCCTTTAAAATACAGAATTCAGGTTGCATAAAAATTTTAACCAACTATAACGCTTAGATTGAAATTCAGCCACAGACCGATTACATTTACTCTCACCTGAGGTGACGGAAGGGATTTTGTAACTGGAAGTTATGCGGTAATATGGTGGGTTATCCATATGAGTGACTCCAGAACTGACTGGATCAGTTAGCTGCAGCTCACTCACCAGCTCTTCCAAAAGCTGCATGGTTTTATCTCTGCCTAAGTAAACAATCACCTTCTTTACCTGTCAAAACAAAAGATAAAACAAAAACAGTAGTAGGCTTAAGTTAAAAAAAAAAAAGAATCTATGTGGATGTTATTTCAACCCTCTGTTACTGTACATATGATAAACAAAAACCAACTTTAAAAACATATTATTGTGACTGAATATGGTTCGCTCTCTCCACCAGAAATGCGCTTTGGAGTTTAAGAAACAAGAGCAGAAAATAACGGACCAGGGCAGAATAAATGGCTATGAAATCCCATTCCCTTCAGTCTCCTCCTTCGGGATATGTCATCAGGGGCTCGAACAGGCCAATTTCCCTCTTGCCCGCTGATTCTTAACTGCACTCAGCATTCTAAGACATTAAAGTATGAGCACCTCTCATCGGGTACTGTGTGGGTGAGTGGGGGCTTTCCCCCCCAGTACACAATTTATTTTTTAATTTCAGAAACCCTAGTCTTGTTTGTGGTGGGCCCCTTGCCCTGCTTTCATGATCAGCACCTGACCAGTAAATCTGCTATTTGGTGGAATAACCTGGGGATCATCAGGTATCATGTTTGAGAAGAGGGAATCAACCATCTGAAATTCCCCATGCACCAACCCAACCAAATCTCAGCCTTTCAGCTTGATTTCTTCCATTTTCCTTTAACTGACTCAGCTGCTCTCAACATTCCATGCCTCCTTGTCATGTTCAGTCCTCATCAAGACTTTTAATTTTTTCCCTTTGTGTCTTGGTTAATTTTCAAACTCATATTTGGCTACAAATGTGGAGAATATCCAGGTAGGTAGCTCTGTACCTTGATGGTTGCCACTATTTGCTCCTTTTGTGCCTGACACAAGCTGCTCACTCTGCTACTAGATATAGCAGTAATAATTCTTCTGATACATCAAAGAAATTGAAGAATAGTATATCTGATTTTTTTCTTGAAGAGTTTATTTATAAACACGTTATTTCAGCCTTGAAAATGTTTCATACCTCGTAGCTCTGGGTAGCCTTGTGCAGCATTTTTTAACATAAGGGTCAATACATTGGAATTTTGAACTCACCAGTGAGTTACTGATTGCTCCTGGTAAATCATTTATGTAAAAAGTTTGAAATGCAGGCATCTTTTGTACTTAAGCTCTCATTCATATTAATAACATACTGCTTAGAATTCCATGAATCTCACAAACAGGCTCCCTGTACTCGCACACCGTTGTGTGTCTTTTTGGGTTGACCCTAATCAAAGTAGTGCATGGATTGTGTTCTTCCCTATACTGAAGCAGAAGCAGAAGAGTTGGTTTTTATATGCCAACTTTCTCTACTTCTTAGGGAAGAATCAAACCAGCTTACGATCACCTTCCCTTCCCCTCACCACAGCAGACACCCTGTGAGGTAGGTGGGGCTGACAGAGGTGTGACTAGCCCACAGTCACCCAGCTGGCTTCATGTGTAGGAGTGGGGAAACAAATCCAGTTCACCAGATTAGCCTCCGCCGCTCATGTGGAGTGGGGAAGCAAACCCGGTTCTCCAGAGTCCATCGCTCCAAACCACCGCTCTTAACCACTACACCACGTTGGCTCTTGTAGCTATCTGCATGGCTGCTCTGCTACTGGGGAGAAACCCCTGAAAGGCAAAGCACACAAGAGGCATTACAAGAGTGGAAGCCCACCACTCAGCTCTTGCACTGTACCTGAAGGGCCTTCAAGACAAGAAGAGCAGCAGAGGGTGGGGGTAGTTTATCGTACAGAATATCCTAACTTTTATACCATTCTTCTTCCACACTTGGACTAACATGGGGGCTACCCCTTTTTTCTTATAACAACCCAGTGAGAGAGTCTGGGCCAAGAAATGTGACCGGCCAAGATCACATAATGAGCTCATAATGAGAACCAGCATGATGTAGTGGTTAAGAGCAGCGGACTCTAATAGGGAGAACCAGGTTTGATTCCTCACTCCTCCACATGAAGCCTGCTGGGTGACCTAGGGCTAGTCACAGTTCTCTCAAAACTCTCTCAGCCCCATCTACCTCATAAGGTGTCTGTTGTGGGGCGGGGAGGAAAGGTGATTGTAAGCCACTTTGAGACTCCTTAAAGGTAGAGGGGAAAGCGGGGTATAAAAACCAACTCCTCCTCTTCTTCGTCTAGTCAGAGGTTTGAGACCAAGTATTTATTGCTCATCTAAATCTATCCATGATGCCACACCAGTCTTCACATTGCTTTTGCTTGCGCCGCAAAAGCCACGGCTGAAGAAAGGACCTGATTGAAAACTATTCTCTAGCGGAACAGAGAAGCAATGCAGGAATACAGGGCCAAATACTTACATAAGGCAAGAGGCTGGGTTCACTATTCACTCCACAAATGCTGATCAAAAAGTGCAGAATTATTTTCAGATTCTTCGGCCAACTGTCTGCTAGAGTAGTCCAAACGTTCTCAATCTCAGACCAGGCCACCTCATCACCATACTAAAAAAAAAAAGTAAAGTCATTCCACCCTGTCAAGTTTGATGATTTTGGTACAGCACTCAAGACAATAATTTGTTTCAAATCCATAAACTTCATCTAGCAATTCAATGTCCCATGATTACGAAGCAACAGAAAGCCTGATCAGAATGAAGCAAGCAGATTTGTTTCCAATTCAGCTATAGCCCTGTCACTGTTGCCCTGTCCATTGGTTGATTTCAATGTACATGATATTTAAAAAGAGACCCAATGAAATCCACTACAGGGCTTTATTTTCTTTAGAAGAGGGATGATGCACAATTACCATCAACAAGGTAATTCACAATTATTTTAATTATTGCATTTTTGTATGAATTTTTTCTCTGCTAAGAAAAAGGCCTGGAGCAGCAAGCAATAAGCACGCAAAGCTGCCTTGTATGTTAGACCCTTGTTCATTCTACAGTTGTTGCCACTCACTGCAGCAGCTCTCAGAGTTTCTGGCAGAGAAAGAGCCTGCTACCTGAGACCCTGCAACTGTACATGCTGAGGGCTAAACCTGAACCTTCTGCATGAGAAGCAGATGCTTCATCACTGAAACAATGGCCCCTGCCAAAACTTCTACACTTGCCACAGATTGACAGCTTAAATGTACGCTCTTGCAGTGTCTTTTCTCATTTGTTCCCCCCCACACGCTTCCCCCAGGGAAAATGTTTTATAAATAGCCCCTCTGTAGTAGCTGGGGAAGGGAAAAGAACCCCCTCAGCTAGAACCAATGAATAATGGGCAGCTTACCAGGCAAGTCAGTAGTGTTACAGTACATTATCCAGAATTCTCAAAAAACAGGTAAAAAACTATCATGGGTCCCAAATTTCACAAAAGTAAAAAAAACAAAAAAAAAACTGTTAATAAAATGTGGTCAATGAAGTCCAGTATCTCTCCTGAGAATGACATGCATCAGAATGTACAGTCCACTGCAACGCCGGGCATATTTACCTTTGCTGTCATATACATGAGGTTGTTTAAAACCAAAGCAGTAGCCTGTGGTGATCCCCAACCTTCTCCTCTCAGCCAGCGCCTGCTGTTCACCATCAGCTCTCTATCTTTCAAGGGATCCTCTTCGTCTTCATCTTGCCGACGAATTGTGGGTAAAGGTTTCAAATCTACCAACTCAATATTATTCATCCATGGTAGCAAATAGTGTAGCATCACCTGCCTTCCAGAAGGGTGCGCTGTCTGAATTCTCTGGCTGACTTCTGTATCGATAAAAGCAAATCCGAGTGTTTTTAGAAAAAGAAGATTTTTATTGTTTTACACTCTTTCAGGTACTTGTGTTCAACTGAACTGAACAGCTGCTGCTTTTCATTTGGGTAGCAAAGCTTTGTATTCCTACTGAAGAGAATCTTCTCTTCCTTCCCCAGAAACAGAACAGCCAGCCAAAATGGTATAAGAAAACTATTTACAGAACTTTCAACAAAATGCTACGAAACATGCACAAGCACTTGAAATCACCATTTGAAAAAATGAGAAAATCAAATCAAAAGATCTGAAGCTGCTTGAAGCAGTATATCATATCAGCTGACATTAACAGTCCAGATGCCAGCAGATGTTGAGAATGTGCATACTTCCAAAAGAATAAAACATTTGTGCACCAACCACAGGATTGTAAGAGATTGTAGCAAGATGCAAAATTAAATCATTTAACTGTGTAAATGTGAAGAGGCCCAGAAAAAATGAATAATTCGGGGGGGGGGTCCCTCCTTTTTTCCAAGGCCTTTCCCCACCCCAAATTTTTCAAATTTTCCAAAGAAAAATTGGGAATTTTGGAGGGAACACTAAAAAAAGAACTCCTGTGATTTTTTCCCCATTAAGAATGAGTGAAATGAAAGACAAGGTTATACTCAAAATATATGGTACAAAATGTTTATGTAAGACAATTTACTGCATTAGATAACAATAATTCCTTTTGCAGACATATATATTTTCAAGAGTTTTCTTTTTGTTTAAATGTAGATAATTTTGGCAAAAATTTGCTTTAATGGGTTTAAAACACTACCAAAGAATTCAGTGTTTTCAATGCTAAACAGTTTAACTTGATATCAACAGATGCTGGTAGTTCATTATTACCAGTTTTACTTGCTTCTCAGAACTAATATGATTCTATCTGGGAAACCAACTGTATAAAAATACTGATGGGGCTGACCTTTTCCCAGTAATCTGATACCCAAGGCAGGTAATATCATGTTAAAACCAGAAAGTGGCATACATAAGAACAGGTGCCACTTAAAATCTCCACACAATAGCTCACCTACAAAACCCCAAACACCCTTTTAAAAAGCTCAGTCTTACAGTCTTTTTTGAAAGACACCAAAGGTGGGTCCTATAGAATCACAGAATCATAGAGTTGGAAGGGGCCATACAGGCCATCTAGTTCAACCCCTTTGTTCAATGCAGGATCAACCTAGAGCATCCCTGAGAAGTGATTGTCTAGCCTCTGCTTAAAGATCGCCAGTGAGGGGGAGCTCACCACCTCCCAAGGTAGTTGATTCCACTGTCAAACAACTCTTACTGTAAAACATGTTTTCCTAATATCCAGCCGGTACCTCTCCGCCTGCAATTTAAACCCATTATTGCGAGTCCTATCCTCTGCTGCAAACAGGAACAGCTCTCTGCCCTTCTCTAAGTGACAGCCCTTCAAATACTTAAAGAGAGCAATCATGTTCCCCCCCTCAACCTCCTCTTCTCCAGACTGAACATTCCCAACTCCTTCTTTCAGACATTCAGACAGGATGTACCACAATGTTGGGGGCGGCAAAGGAAAAAGCCAGTGAGCAGGCTGTAGCTGCTCGTGCTCTTATACAGGAGTGGGGATGGCACGCCACCACCGCTGCAATGACTGGAGCTGGCTCTCAAGGTTCATATAGAGAAAAGCAGTCCTGCCGAGCAGAAAGCCCTTGCATTAATCCTTCATTTGAGAAACTGCCCTATATGAATCTGCCCAATATTGATGACCCCAAAGATCCCTTTCTCTGCATGCTCCTGCCTTCAGAATTTAAGCAGGGTAGCTAATGGAGAGTAGTGTATATAGCAGCATGCTGGTTATAGCAAAACACTCTTCACAGAAACATTCACTTGGTACCTTCCCCATTAAGCTCCATAATTGCCTGAGCTTTTAAATAAAAGATAGTTTTGCTCTTGGTGGTGGTAGTTTTGTTTTTTGTTTGTTAGTTGCAGTGGCTGTTCTGTTTTTTGTTTGATTCCTATTGCAGAGCCCCTCCCCTCAATCTGAAGAGTAGCCCAGCCCTCAGCAAAAGACTTTGGGGTGTATGTGCAGAGGGCCGCAGGAAGAAAGGGAAGGCAACAAAAATAGCTTCCGTTAACTTGCACCATTCATGGAAACACTGGATTCAAACATTTGTTGCTGTCTGGCATCCACTGGAATTTACTGTGTTACCAGATGTTGGTGCAGGCTATTGTTAACAAGAAGAAAGTCAAACTGAGCTTAATAGCATAAGTGAAGTGCCCTTAGATGGCTTAATTTTTTTTTAACTTGGTATAACCAAAAGATACCTGAAAATATTGCAAGAGTTAATTCTGGGTAGGTTCTTGCTAATTCTTCAGAGAGTTGGTAATAGGAAACAGAATACAGATGCGGCAAAGGTGAAGGCTGGCTCAATATCCCATCAGTTCTCTGAACTTCTAGTTTATGAGCATAGCGAAACATCTTCGGTTCTAAAATCTAGAAAAACAGAAGTCAGCTGTGTAAAACAATCATGAGTAACACAGTGGACTGCAAACTCCACAGTGGACTGTTTTCAAAACAATAATCCTACACAATGTTCATTTACAGCACTGGTTCCCAACCGGGGGTCCGCAGGGGTCCGCAAGAACTAAATTAAGGTCCGCGAAACAAAGTTATAAAGTTCCCGTAATATAACCAGACCGAATCAGAAGATACCCAAAAGCTGATTCGCAATCCTTTTGGTATTGCTGTTGAAGAGGTTTCAGAAGTAATCCAGGAAGAGGTCATTGAATTCCAAAATGATAGGCACTGTAAGGATGCGTTTGAATCAGTTTCTTTTGATTGGAAGCAAGTGATGATATTCGTGTAGCTCTGAGCAACAGTATTAGCCCCAGAATTGCCCAGCTTGTAAAAAGGATGCAAGCTCAAAAATCACATTGATTTACAATTAAAAGTTCTCTATTATAAAAAAATATATTCAAATATTATTCTAAGTTTAATGTTTAACTAACAGTTATGATTAAAGTTTATTTTCAAATTCTCAGAATTTTTATTTTGAACCTTGGGGTCCCTGCACCGAACAAAAAGGTCCTAGTGGTCCCTGGTCAAAAAAAGGTTGGGAACCACTGATTTACAGACTGCCAACATGCATTAAAACATAGATATTAATCACTGATCACTGAGGTTTTTAGTGCATTGCATTACATGAATGCCCTAACCTGAATAGCCCCAGGCTAGCCTGATCTCGTCAGATCTCAGAAGCTAAGCAGAGTTAGTATTTGAAATTGGTATAGTTTTGTCAACAGGTAATCTTGTGACTTGGTTATTATTTGTTCAAATTCCGTTGAGCTTCTCATATTGCCTTGATTATAACAGTCCTTTTTCAGGCAATGAACTATTTGGTTAGTATTTGGATGGGTGACCTCAAAGGAACACCAGGGTCGTGATGCGGAGGCAGGCAATGGCAAACCACCTCCAAATGTCTCTTGCCTCGAAAACCCTGTGGGGTTGCCATACGTCAGCTGTGACTTGACAGCACAAAAAAAACCTATATGAATTCTTGCGTCTCACTCAACTTTAAACACACACACACACACACAGTGGCCTCTAGGTTCCAGATGTAGGCCATGGGAAGGGTTAAAAATGTAAGAATTTTGAGCTTTAGGAAAGAATACAGTTGAAGCCTGACAAGACTAATGAGTTTCTGCCATCTGCTGGCAAGTGAGGATAGTGGCAAAGTCAGTCACAATTTCACTGCAGTGAACAAGGGTTTATATACCAATATTGAAACAGCCACTGAGTTCTATTTAAATGAATAGATGCATCATAAAAACATGCCTAACGATCTTACTTGCATAATCATTTCCTGATCAATATTTTATAAACATTTCAAAAATATGTATTTTGAAACTTTAAAATTAATTCTTGCAGACAAACCTGTAAGAGTTGCATAGCAACTTCATAGATGGCCCTAGAAGAATCTGCTGCTTTAAATAATATAAGATTGAGGAGAGTAACTGTATCACACTGGTAATCCCTGTGAAGGGAGAAAGAAAACCAGTGAATAAATTAAATTACATGAGTGTATACATTCATACATAAATTAAATAAATCTTAGACATTTTTGTTTCTCTAGCACCTGTTTTGGAACACACTGGCTATGGCTTTAAAACATCCGGCTGCCACCCTCTTCGAGCCTGTATAACAACGATCAACAGCCCAATACATGAGGTTACTCTGGTCTGGGTTGAGCTCCAACAGTAGCATAACTGCCTCACAGCCTAGCTGATGAACCTAAACGAACACAAAAAATACAGAACTCAGCACACAAACAGTTAAAGGTTGTCTTGAAATCTAACTGTTGCAAACATTTACAATCTTTATAATATTCAATTAGGCAATTACTTATATAACTGCATAACCCAATAATAAATATGTCTTAAAAATAGGCAATCTCATAAGAAAGCTGCAGAGTAATAGGTTTTTAAAGGTCTTCAAATTTTTTTGTAGACTAAACCACATTTTAGGCGTTACCATTTACGGTGGTGCATTCTAATTAAACACCCACTCAGAAGAAGAGTTGGTTTTTATATGCTGACTTTCTCTACCTCTTAAGGAAGAATCAAACCGGCTTACAATCACCTTCCCTTCCCCTCACCACAACAGACACCCTGTAAGGTAGGTAGGGCTGAGAGAGCTGTGACCAGCCCAAGGTCACCCAGCTGCCTTCATGTGTAGGAGTGGGAAAACAAATCCAGTTCACCAGATTAGCCTCCGCTGCTCGTGTAGAGGAGTGGGGAATCAAACCTGGTTCTCCAGAGCAGAGTCCACCGCTCCAAACCACCACTCTTAACCACTACACCACGCTGGCTCTCATGATTTCAGGTTTAGGATGGCAGTCTTTAATCATGTTAAAAATTTAACACCTTACCGTATTTTTTGCTCCATAGGACGCACCACTCCATAAGACGTACCTAGTTTTTAGAGGAGGAAAACAAGAAAAAATCTTGTTTTCCTCCTCTAAAAACTTGTCTTATGGAGCGAATGCCGGCTGGTGCATGAGCGTTGGGACGGCGCGAGCCGGCGTCCCCTCCCCGACAGCCAGCTGGGAGGAGGGCAGGGCCGCACAGAGCCGGCTGGGCGCGTGCGCGTTGCGCTGGAACGACGTGAGCCGGCTCTGTGCGCCTGCCAGCTGGCTGTCCGGGCGGGGAAAGCCGGCTCGTGCTGGAACGACTCGAGCCGGCTTTCCCCGCCCCGACGGCCAGCTGGGAGGCGGGCAGGGCACACAGAGCCGTCTGGGCGCGCTGGAACGGGGCGCACAGAGCCGGCTCGCGTCATTCCAGCATGCCCAGCTGGCTCTGTGGGCACATTCGCTCCATAAGACGCACAGACATTTCCCCTCACTTTTGAGGAGGAAAAAAGTGCGTCTAATGGAGAGAAAAATACGGTAATTTACAAAGGGTGTAAAGGATGGATAGAAGCTACACTTTTCAGCTTTCATGAATCTCAATTATCCTAGGATTATTTGAAGGCAGATACACTTTTTAAAGGTTACTGGTGCCGTATAAATTACCTTCTTATCCTGTGAATCCAAAATATTGTCCAACCATTTGTACAAATAGCCATCTGATGAGAGACCTACATTATCTGCAACAGGACCACAACATAGCACAGCAGACATAGCCTTTAAAATTAAAAACACAATTCAGAGAGATTAGATGGTTATAATTTTACTTCGTAAGCATTTATAGCAGCCTGGCATCTGATGGATTGTAAGGCTTTATAAATTCATGCCAAAATCTGACAAGCAATCATATGACGCTTCCACATAGTAACACTACCCCAGCATTCAGTCACTGCTGCTACAAATGCCCAAGGATCATCCACTTGGCAGTATTCTCGATGTTTTCCTCAGTCATCCCCTCATGCCGGCCATTCTCCATGCCAGTGGAAGAAGAAAAAAACTGGTAGTTGCTGTAGTGCTTTAGCAATAAAGCAAGTAACGATAAAAAAGGCAAAGTATCCTCCAGAGATGCATGGGGAGAGGGGAGTGATGATGAAAAAATGGTGAAAGGGTGGGAGATTAAAAACATTATACCTTCCTATACACACTGTGCACAAACCCACTCTATGATATATCATGAAAGATCACAGCAAAGCAGGACTGGAAAAGAATGGAGCCAAGTAGGGGAAAATCCAAAAAGTGCACAAATACAGCATGATGTCATGTGGATACTCCCAAAAAAATACCCCACTCTGACTGCACTGGTAGATGTTCTTCATCTAAATCTGGACAAGATAAATTAATCCCCTGTTAATATTGTTAGACCTATTAACTCCTTTGACATGCCTGACCACTCCATTCTTAGCCACTGGAATATAGGGTTGGCACTGCAGTAGCTGCCCTTTGGTGGTTTCAGTATTTCTTGTCTTATCAGACACACAGGGCTTTTCACTGGAAGAGTAACGTCAGTCATTTTGGATCTGTGTTATAGAGTGCTACAAGATTCCATCTTGTCACCTATACCCTCCAATATTTATATAAGATTGTCAATAGTTTTGGGGTTGGATGTCCTCAAAATTACCTAAAGCTCCAGATGCATATCTGTCTTGGTTCCCAATCGGTGCTCTGAGGCCGTGTTTAAGTGGCAAAGACAGAACAAGTTGAATCCAGAGAAGACAGATGCTGGTTGGAAAGGTTGATGCTTTAGGGGGAACAGGCCCACTTATTTTTGGATGGAACAGAACTGGCACTTTGCAGAGCAGGTTAAGAGCTTGGGAGTACTCATGGATCCAGCCTTGCCGTTTGAGAAGAAGTTTGGTGTAGTGGCCAAGAGTGCTTTCTGTCAGCTGTGTATTGTTTGGTAACTCTTCCCTTTCTTAGACTCAGCCAACCTGGCCGCACTAATCCATGCCTTTGTAATCTCATGGTTGGATTACTGCAACACATTCTATGTGGGGCAACCAGAAAATTGCAATCGGTTTAGAATTCAGAACCCAATGATTGTTGGAGACGAGACAACGAGAACACACTTTGCCAACTTTAAAACATCTGCACTGGCTGCCAGTTTGTTTTCAGTTTCAATCTGAGATGCTGGTTATAACCTTCTAAACCCTTTATGACCCAGGACCATTTCTCCTCATATGTACCTATTCACTAATTACAGCCCTCTAGCCGTCACCTTCTGCTTGTGCCCCCACTTCAATTGCCCACCTGATACCCACTACAGCCTGTTTTCAGGAGTATCTCTCCTCTTTTGGAATGGGCTCCTGGATATGGTGAGGAAGGTGCTGTCCTTAGATGTTTTTAGGAGCTGCTTTAAGGCTGTTTTATTTGCTAGGGCTTTTAATGGAGTTTAAGGTGTGGCATTTGCTTTGGGGTGTGTTAATGGTGTTTTACTGTTAGATTCAAGTCCAGTAGCATCCTAGAGACCAACAAGATTTTAGGAGTTAGGAGCTTTTGAAAGTCAAAGCTCCCTTTGTCCCCTCCCTATGGGGTTTTACTGTGTTATGGATGGTTTTAATTTAGGATTGTAAGCGACCTTGAGCCATAAGGGAAAGATGGGGTATAAATAGTTAAATAAATAAGTCTACTTCTAGGCAAGACACACACAGCAAGAGACAAAATTCCATCCGAAAATAACTTTAAAATACAGAAATTCTAAAAAGTGATAAAAAGCATTCATGACACCAATAAAAATTACGTCTAACCCTCATTGAAAAAGAATGTGCAGGAAAGTACTGTTGTGCAAAACCTTTGAAAGACTCCACCAGGGGTGCTCCAAGAACCTCTGTCTCATACCAAGTCAGATCACTGGTTTATACAGGTTAGTATTATTCATGCTGCATGGAAGCAACTGCTCAGGGTCTTAGAAAGAGAAAGGCCTTTCCCAACAACTGCTGTCCAAGATTTAACAATGGAGCTGCTGCAGATTGAACTCTTCCCTACAAACAGCAGCTGCTGCAGACAAAAATTAAATAAGCAGCAGCGGATACAATTGTCACCTTAACAATTAAAAACATTTGCCAACGCATGTTCTTAAGATGACCGTTACCTTTAATGCACAGTACTGGTGTCTGTTTATTTGCATGTTCCTATCACTGTATCTATCAAGGGGAGTAAACATGATGCTGAATGGTCCCGCCCAGTGACTGAACAACATGAAGAGGCTGTGACGTAGGCTCTGCTGGGGGAAGACACTTCTTCTCTGGTGCACTAAGAAAGAAACAGATTATTTAAAAGACAACCTTTAGTAAGCTAAACCCAAACACCAGAGTTTTTCAAAGGCAAGCAAACTTAAAATGGAATCTCTTCAGCAAGGTTGTCATTTATACTTCACACTCAGTAATACAGGCCTTTGGCCAACAATATGTTGCATTCTTTCCCCAAAAGACATATATTAAAGTATCTTTCCAGTTCCAAGATAGAAACTGCCCGTGTCTTTGCACACAGACTCTACTAGAGAACAACAGTTCAAGAAGAAATGAAATACTAGAGCTGTGCACCATTGTTTTCTGGTATTTTTCAGGTTCATTAAATCTGGAATATTTCGAAAATCTGAAAAAGCCGAATATAAAGGATTTGGCTTTTTCAAATGACTGAAAATTTTCGGGTTTAATAAACCTGAACACGAAAAATATGCTGCGCAGAGCTGCAAGTCCACCAAGTGCTCCAGCCCCAAGCTTGAATCACCCTCCATTGCCCCTCCCAAAGTTGGAGGCTGCAGGGGAGGGCTATTGGAACGCTAGGAAATGGGTAAAGGCAAGGACTCAGCCAGCAGGTAAGTAAGGGGGAGGGAGAGAGGAAATGGCCGAGGGAGCAAAGTGGCCCAGAATAATGCCAAAAAAATTTGGCATTATTCAGGATCTGCTTTTCTGGCTCCCTTTAATCACTGCCATTTTTTTACCATTAAAAAACTCTCCCAAAAATACTGAAAAGGCATTTTTAGTTTTTTTTTTTTTCAATTCGGCTTTACAAGTCGCAGCCGACTTACGGCGACCCCTTTTGCGGTTTTCATGGCAAGAGACTAACAGAGGTGGTTTGCCAGTGCCTTTCTCTGCACAGCAACACTGGTATTCCTTGATGGTCTCCCATCAAAATACTAACCAGAGCTGACCCTGCTTAGCATCTGAGATCTGATGAGATCAGGCTACCCTGGGCCATCCAGATCAGGGCTTAGCCAAATATACACCCCTACTAAATACCACAGATCAAGGATGAAATGCCCAAAGTTGACCAGAGCCAACAATCAGTATTGTCCTTCCAAATTACAATGAATTGTGGTAACAAGTGTTGATAGATGTTTTCTATAGCTATTGCTGAATATATTTTTGCAGAATGAAACCCAGCAGAACCTATAGACTCTAATATAGTTGTGACCAGGATCTGTTTTTTTAAACCATTCTTAACCTTCAAGATAAGCTGCAAGTTGCTGGAGTAAGTTTTATATATTGTGTCAACTTTTAAAGTATCAGAAAGATTTTAATGGTGCTTTTAGAATTTGGGGGTATGCTTTATTCCCTTTTTGCTGCCTTGTGCCGATGGAAAGATAGAATGAAACTCCTTGAATGAATAGATGGATAAACAAAGTTACTATGGATTTAAAACAGGAGTAATAATCCCTTACACAAACACATGGATTTTAAATACAACCCATTCGTCACTAGAACATTTAACTACAGAAATAAAAGCATGTTTGCTTATAAGGAACAACAATATATTGGGTCTGACATTTAAAAACATAATGTGATGTTTATTGTGAATACCTGGAACATTCTGAATGATATTCGCCACTAAGGCACTAAAATGGCATCGGATATCTTTCAATGTGTCAGAGTCCTTTTCGTTTTCTGCTTCTAGGAGTTGCCTGGTTAGATCCACATACTCCAACAAAGTGTTGTTAAGGGAATGTGTTTCATTATCAAGGCCACCACTCGCGCTACAGAGGGGAAAAATGCAAATACGAATGAGGCACAGGGTTCTGCAACACTTTCCCCAAAAGACAGCTGTAAAATCATAGCATTGGGCAGGAACTGCCCGAGCTACTAAGCACCAAAACCTTCTATTTAGCAGCAGCAATGCAGCAACTAACAGCTCTGCAACTAAGACTGGATCCAGGAGTTAACTGACCCACTTGCAAGACAAGCTTCCTTAGTCCTATAAAAAGCAGCTATGACCGCACTGGGTTACTGGATCACTCGATGCATCTTAGTGCAGAGCTTGAATCAGGGCTCATACTTTTTAATTTTTAAAAAAAAAAAATAATATTTATTAAAGCAAACCAAATAAAAACAAAGGTCTAGAACACAAATACTAAATACACCAGCATCATAATATACAAGCTTGAACAAAGTGCACATTCTAGACAAAAAAATAAAACCATTTCATTTCTCAAACTTTTTGGACATTTGGCGTTGTGAAAGGCAAGTTAGTTTATTCAGACTAATACACTCAGATCAGCTTCTCCAACTGCTCCTCCTTCTTTGGGATGCTTTTTAATTAAACATGCTTTTTGATTGAAGTAACTAGTTTAAAAACGTATTACAAATTAATCATTATGGTAGCCATTTTAAAGTTTTCAAAATATTTGAAATAACGAGCTAGTTCTTTTTAACCCTCCTCACCCTCGTGAATAATAACTGGAACTGTCAGAATAACAACCCCATCATGCTTGGATGCCAGCAGGATCTGACCTCAAGAATATACTGGAGAAGATGCAGAATCTTGCACTCTGATTCTCACTTGTGTGCTTCAGGACTTTCTCTCATGCGAGTGAGGCTTAAATAACCCAAATGCTGTTTGGATAATTTTAAGCGGAAGTCATGCAATATTTACTTTTTCTTTCATCACACATTGCCTATTCAATAGTTATTCCACAAAACCAAGCAGTTTGAAAAAAAGCCTGAGTTCTGGCAGTGCTATCAGTTTAAAAACCAAGGAAATGGTATAGTACTCTGTATTCTGATTATGTCCCACAGAACTCAGGCATTCCCACCTCCCTCCCCTTTACCTGCACTCATACTGGCACAAAGAGGCAGACTTTCTTTTCCTAAAATCTGTTGCCTCAGTAAGGTTTTGACCTTATTTTGTAACATATAAACATTTGGCAGAAATATGTCATGCTTACCAGTGACTAATGACACCAGCATCAGCCAACAGTTCAAATATTCGTACTAGCTGTACGCGTAAAATATCTCGACGCCTGCGCCGTTTCATATTCTGTTAGAAAAGAGAAAGTGGCGTGAAGAAATCACACTTATGCTATTCTCATGATGGTACAACCTTTGTCAGATTAGGTATATCAGGCTAAAGCAAAAGGGAGGAACTAAATAACTGTGAGTAGAGCTTCGCATGGAATAGACTGTTGCTACATCCCCTTTCGTATTGCAGTCCTCTTTGCTCTTCTGAGAAGTTGTTTGTGAGGATCAGGAAATCCTGAGGAAGAGCTTGGGTAGGAGTCTCAAGTATGAAGAGGGAACAGGTAGAAATGCCCCCTCTCCCACATGAACGGAAATTAACTTTCCAAATAATTTATTTACTTCATTTATACCCTACCCTTTCTAAATCAGCTGACATAATTTTCTTCTTCTCCATTTTATCCTACCCCTGTGAGGTAGGTTTGAGAGTGTGTGACTGGCCCAAGGTTATCCAGCAAGCTTCTACGGGGGAATGGGGATTTGAACCTGGGTCTCCCAGATCCCGCTCTGACACTCTAACCACTAAACCACACTGGATGTACAATCATGCAGAACAGCCCTGGATTTGACTTTCAAATGATAGTCAAAGGCAAATTAAATAAAGTACTAATTTGAAAAAGCTAATTTTTATACACAAAGAAGTTCTCTGGCATTAGGGACTGAAAGGGTAAACCAATCTCAAATTGTTCATTTCTTCCAAAACTAGCCTAAATACATGCCTTCTTATATTCAGATCAAGACTCCCAAGACATAATGCCTGGGGAATGCTTTCATGTTTAGAACAAATTAAGTTGTACTGGCATGAGTTGGTTACTTCTACCAATTATTGACCAAAAAGACTGCACAACAAATTCAAAGGGATTCAAGTTTGTGCCAAGGTATTTACTGCAAAACCAGCCAATGCATACTAAAACAGAAAATGCTCATCCTGGAGCAGAGAGAGCTTTTGGGTCCATTTTTTTTCCAACAAAGAAATCTCACTGTTCAAAATACATTGGAGGATGTTGGATAATTTCTTAAATTTACAACAGGAGCAATTTGCCTGCAACCACTAGAATCGCTCTGGGCAGTATTTGTCTATTGTTATAACCAACTACAGGAGCAGCTTCCAACTGGTTGCATCTAACTACATCCCTTTGTACTTGAACTAGAAAAAGAGGATATATAAATTATTCTACAACAAGAAATACACACAAATAAATTACATCACTAGTTGGCTAACAACATAATGTGATCAATAAGAAATTAAATATCCTTCTAAGCATAACAACATATTTTAAGCATATGAACAGGATCTTGAGAAGGTGGCTTGTTCAAGCTTCAAGAACTGAAGCATATGCAAACCTGTGTATTTAGCTTCTGCAGTTAGTTACACAAGCTAAATACACAACTGGATAGGAAGTATCATTGTGCTTTGGATCCCAGTCATTATACGTAACCATCTGCAAAACCTTGTCAGCGGTATATTTTGTCATAGATCTACCTTACATTTTAGTCACACATATCAAGTGTATCTTTCATTTTTCACCTAGAATGTAAAGGATAAAGTCTAAAAATAGGACACTGAACACAATTTTTAACATCTCCATTACCTCTGGCCTTCTTTCAAGTGCTTCTTTAATTATAGGATGCAGCTCTTCTATTAATTCCCTGGATGAAAGATACAAGTCAATGAGATCAGTACTTAGGTTCCCAAATATGACCAAGAAAAAATACTGTCAGTTTCAGTTGACTCTCGCCCATTGCAGTGACAATACACTACGCAGAATAACTTTAATATTTTACAAATTAAATGTAGTACATCGTTTTGATGCCCCAATCCAAAACTGCATTAAATTTAACGAGGTTCTCAACAGACCTTGACTAATGAAATTTAGAACAGCTACTTTCTGTGCAACTACTATAACCCAACGCATCCAGTGGTCTGAATCCAAACTGGCCCTTGCCTGAAGAGAAGGCCTGCAGAAGGAAGAGCTGTGATTCCCCCCTTGAGCTGCAGCCACCAACACTGCATGAAAAGCCATCAACAAACCTCAGAAGCACATTTTCCGGATGTGCAGGACGAAAGGGAAAACCAGAAAATCTTTCTGTAAGCAGAGCTCTGCTCTCTTTTTTTGAACCAACCCATTTTTTTAAAAAAGATGAAAATTAATGTCTTCTTTACAAGGATATTAAGCTGCGTTGATAGCACATACTTTCAAGTCCAAACTCTTCCACAATCAGCTGAAAATGTTAATTCATCATTTTCAAGATAAATTTTTAATGCAAGTGTTTAAAGCGTTATAATTTAAAACACAACTGAGAAATTCTTAATGAGATAGGATGGCCACAATGAATCCAGGCAAGCAAACTTTATGGCAAGCAGGGAAGCAGTTTCTGCTTCATCTTTTCCATTAAAATTAATGGGGGGGGGGGGAGTCAGCAGACCAAGAAGCAGCAGTACAAGGACTACCATGACATGTCAAGAACCCATCTGTTACAAATACGTAGTCTTCAGGCATTCAGCAGATAACAAGACAAGATAGCAGGGTTTCAACTCCAGGCATTACTTTGTTTCTCCAAATAGAAAAGCATTCCTAAAAACATACATACGCTAGTTAAACCCTACAGTACTAGAACCCACACATGTTAGGAGGCAACATTGTGGGTTATCCAAAGACATTCAAAGGCCAGTCTAAGCATGTGAAGTGTGACAGTGCTCAAAAATACTTAACCAAGGGATAGAAAAGCCCAGCATGCACACAGCTTAGACAGCACTATTCATTTATAAAGCACCTATTACTGCTCTGTGAATTGACAGAAATATGGTGATTTGCTCCCTGCTGGATGGACAGGACATAAACTGATTACCTGAAAGCACCTGGGCTAGTCCTGCCAAGGCCCAGAACAAGGGATTCTGTAATTTCCATGCTCTCAGAGCGCATCATTGGAACAATGTGCTTAAACAAGGATGAAGGGGATGGAATGCCAATTATCTGCAAACACAAGCAAGATATCACTACAGTTCATTCATTATGATGTTCAACCTATCATAATCAATTCAACATCAGAATATCAACATCTGCATAAAAATATTTTGGTGAGGCAGCTAAGAAAGATGTAGAAAAGAGGCTGAGTCCTCCCCCCACCCCCCCAAAAAAAAGATTACGAATGACTTCAAAAGAGTCGGGGGATGTTTTTTACATTTTACCTTTTGTACTAAAGTCTACAGGAGGGAACTTAAAATTTCTTCTCTGGAAGATATGGACAAATATTACATGTTCTATTCTAATAATGTTATTTTTGAATTTGAATGAATGAATGAATGAAGTCCTGGTGGTTCTACAAAACTTCTGAGAAGTCAAGCTAGGAATAGGTGATAATGAACTAATGGCAGCTTTAAAGATTTCTAGTAGACCTCTGATGGTCCGGGAATCCATAAATGTGTCTAACCATTTTCTGACCTCCCAGCTATATCATCACTATTTTCTAAAACAATGAACTCACAATGATAAATTACTGTTTTGTATGTTTTCGGTGTGTCCCCCCCCTTAAACAGTCTTCTATATTTTCTGGATTTTTTAAAAAGAGTACATTTAAGCTTTTGTGATTTTATAATAAAAATGCCCTTTTTATCCAGATCAAATAGACTCCCTAGCTCACATTGTTTTAGCATGTCCACAAATAATATTGCACAAAATAAATATATCAATCCCTGGATAAAACAGCTACAGACACTTTCTGAGAAGCAGATACTGCGTTATCTGCTGTCAAACATATCGGTCAATTGCGTGAGAGATGTGGCAACTTTTTTCTTTAAAGTGTCAAGGAAAAATTAAATTTCATTTCCCCTTTTTAAAGTGTGAAGTGGTTGATGGATAGCCAGTGGCTGTTAAATCTAGGGAAAGGATCTTGTAATATGACCTCTCACACATGCAGTCTCTTTTCTAAACTGCAATACTATTGGGGAGAAACCACAAAGTTATGATTTTGTTCCAATAACTGTGAAAATCATCACATATCATACCCTAGCAAAATCTTTATTCCATCTGTGCAAAATAAATTGATTTATTTTTTCACTTCAGAAAAGTTTCCTAGCTTGTTCCATACACTATTACATCCATTTGCCAGTCCACACTTTTCAGTTTCAGATTGGGTACAGTCCAGTCAACCAAAGGTACAGGAGTTCCTGACTGGGCTCCACACAGCCATTTTCTCTGTGCCTCTACCTATTCACAAGCATGTACACCAGAAGGATGATGACAGTAGGATGTATGGGACATCTATGTGTAACTCCCATATCCCCATTCAGCCTTCCCCTCTTATCCTAACACAAATTTCTTGTCTTCTGGGGAATGGGAAATTTACATGGATGGGAGGGGGTGGATGGGGATACAGGAAATATACACAGACTTCCTGTTAGCCCAAAGTCCCAGTAAGCTGCTTGCACATGTTAGCCTAAGAGCAAAGGAAAGACTCTACTGAGCTCCACTGGGATCCCCAAAACATGGCTACTGTACTCATGGTGGTCTGGATAATGCTCCTTGACTTTTGCAGCCAAACTAGGCTTCCCTTTGTTCTCTTATTATTATTGTTGTAAATTTGGGGGGGGGGGCTCTAAGTGGTCACCATGCAAATTGCAGGCATTTTACCTTCCATCTTTTCCCTTCCTGTCCTTCTCTTGTTTATTCTATCCCTCACTGGTTTCTCCACGCCTAAACCATGGACTGTAAATTCTTAGGGCATGTCTGTTTATTTGCTTTTTTGAAGCACCAGGCTCACCTGTTAGCACAGTACAAATAAAAAAAAAAGATTACTATTTCTCTTCCACCTTTATTTCTACGTGTGATCTGCTATGTGAGAAAGCAGAAGTGCTGCTACTTGCATTTTAAAAAATCCATAATGCCTTGGGTGGCCTACTGCAAACAGGTAACAAAAGTTTTCCTATTATGAATTAATGCCTTTAGGTATATTACCTTACCTTCAGTTTCAGAAGTATTTAACTTTTGTACATGAAAGTCTACCAAAGAACTTCCTCAAGCATTTCTGTACAACTCTTTGGCTTAATTCACACATCGCCCTGAACCAAATTATGAGCTTCCAAATGTCCAGGCAAACAGTGGTTTAGCATCACTTGTCTGCTTTCATCTTGTATCTGCTCAGCATTCTCGGTACAAGTGCATCTGATTTAACTGACAGGATTCCTATAACAATTGGTGTTAAACAAGGCTGTATCCTTGCTCCCCAACTTTTTAATTTGTTTTTGAATGATTTGGTTGGCAGACTAGATTCCATTGATGGACACCCCCCAAAGCTTGCTTGTCGCCCATCTCCTTTATTACTGTACGCAGATGATACTGCATTGCTTTCAATAACCAGGGTCCGCCTGAAAAGATATCTGACATCATTTTATCAATACTGTAAAGATAATAAGCTGGCAATTAATTATGCCAAAACTAAAGTAATGGTTTTCTCTAGAAGTTGACACACACAGAAATTGTCTATTGGGAGGTATAGAAATTGAACAGGTTAAAACTTTCAAGTATCTAGGTGTTACATTTCAGCATAATTTAAGCTGGAACTCTCATTGATCTCATGCAATTAATTTGGCCAAACATTCAGCTGTTCAGATATCACAGTTTTTCTTTGCTAAAGGTAATCAATATGTTCAGGGGGCAATTAAAATATTTAATGCCAAGGTGCTGCCACAACTCTTATACGGCTGTCCCATTTGGATCACAGCTCTCAATCAAACTATTGAGAGCATTCAAGCCTCTTTTCTAAGACGAATTCTAGGAGCACCTAAATGCATTTCCTACCTAGCTATTTGTGCAGAGTTAGGCCAAATATTAATACCAAGGCTTGGATTGCCACTTTTAAATATTGGATTAAAATCCATTTTAGATCTGTACCTGATAGTGTTCTAGCCTATTTGAAAAGTGATCCTTTTAGCCTGCAATGATCCCAAGTTATTCTTCAGAAGTTGGCTTGTATTGGAATTGATTTTGACTCTTTATTACTTTTTGATGAAAGATCCGCTTTTCGAGTAATCAAGCAAAGGCTTCTGGATCATGAGCTGCAAACCCTTTTCCCTACTAAGGCGTATATATGTTCACCTGATTTTTTTTGGCATTTCTAGCCAGCTAAGCACTATTGCTCATTATTTTCATAATTTAGTTGATCCAGACCAAAGAAGAGCTTTTTTCTTAGCTCGTATGAATGCCTTTCCATCGAAGGTCCTACTAGGCAGATTTAGTCACATTCCGTATCAGGAGAGACTCTGCCCCTGCGGCTCAGGATCTCCAGATTCGCTTATGCATATTATATTGGAATGTCGCCTGGGTGAGGGCCCTCGTAATGACTGTCTATTAGATCTGCTTGATACCGAAATAGTCAATAATAAAAGTCGAATGTTATTTGCTCTATTGTCTGATACTAAGCCTGAAACAACTGCTTCAGTTGCAAAAATTTTGGTAACGTTATTGAGACGGGGATCCATGAAGCCCGTCTAATGTTTTAAGTTGCTGTTGTGATTGCAGTTTATCTAGTGAATGGCCAATGATTATGACTATTATTGTATTATATCACAGTCCGGCTGGATGGGCAGATTATTTTAACCTTTTGCTTAATTTCAATAATGTGGAATATTTTATATATTTCTTATTTATTTGTATTTTATATATTCTGTATATTTCGGAGCCTTAGGGCCCTGGTTTGTTCATCTTGGGTTGGTGTGATTTGATTTTGATCATGAGAATTTGTACGAGATGTCTTTTGAACTATGCCTATTAAAGGTTAATGAATGAATGAATGAATGAAGTGCATCTGGAGACAGGGCAACAGGCATACTTATGGTTTGCCAATTCAGATATCACACTAAGCCATAATTACAAAAAGGAAATGCTTCAAATAATGGTTTCAGGTCATAAACCATGATTTGTCAACTCAGACATCATGCTAAACCATAGTTATTGTAAGCCGCCTTGAATCACGAGGAAAGGCGGGATAGAAATGTTGTCGAAGGCTTTCACGGTCAGAGTTCATTGGTTCTTGTAGGTTATCCGGGCTGTGTAACCGTGGTCTTGGAATTTTCTTTCCTGACGTTTCGCCAGCAACTGTGGCAGGCATCTTCAGAGTAGTAACACTGAAGGACAGTGTCTCTCAGTGTCAAGGGTGTAGGAAGAGTAATATATAGTCAGAAAGGGATTGGGTTTGAGCTGAGTATTGTCCTGCAAAAGTATTGTCCTGTAAGTATCAAGATAATGTGCTAATGAGGGTATGGTATGTTAATATGGAACCATTGTATCCTGAAGTGATCTGTTAATGTGTGTAATCCAAAGCTAATCTGTATGGCTATTGTTGAATGTTGTCTTTGTCTGGAGGTTTTTCAGGGCAGGAAGCCAAGCCTTATTCATTCTTAAACTCTCCTCTTTTCTGTTAAAGTTGTGCTGATGTTTATGAATTTCAATGGCTTCTCTGTGCAATCTGACAAAATAGTTGGTAGAATTGTCCAGTCTTTCAGTGTCTTGGAATAAGACCCTGTGTCCTGTTTGTGTCAGTCCATGTTCAGCCACTGCTGATTTCTCAGGTTGGCCAAGTCTGCAGTATCTTTCATGTTCTTTTATCCTTGTTTGTATGCTGCGTTTTGTGGTCCCGATGTAAACTTCTCCACAGCTGCAAGGTATACGATATACTCCTGCAGAGGTGAGGGGGTCTCTTTTGTCTTTTGCTGATCGTAGCATTTGTTGTATTTTCTTGGTGGGTTTAAACACTGTTTGTAGGTTATGTTTTTTCAAAAGTTTCTCCATCCTATCAGTGACTCCTTTAATAAATGGCAAGAATACCTTTCCTATGGGAGACTGTTTTTCTTGAGTTTTCTGATTTTTGTTTGGTTTAATGGCCCTTCTGATTTCATTCTTGGAGTAGCCGTTTGCTAGCAGTGCGTGATTTAGATGATTAGTTTCTTCCTTGAGAAACTGTGGTTCACAGATCCGTCTTGCACGGTCCATTAATGTTTTGATTATTCCTCTTTTCTGTCGGGGGTGGTGGTTGGAGTTTTTGTGTAAGTAGCGATCTGTGTGAGTTGGTTTCCGGTAGACCTTGTGACCTAACTGAAGGTTTGTTTTACGGATGACAAGGGTATCAAGAAATGGGAGTTTACCCTCAATTTCCTTTTCCATGGTAAACTGAATGTTTGGATGGATATTATTAAGATGGTTTAGAAAGTCCATTAATTTTTCTTCACCATGGCTCCAAATGGTAAATGTATCATCTACGAACCTGAACCAGACTGTAGGTTTGTAAGGTGCCGATTCTAATGCTGTCTTTTCAAAATATTCCATGTAAAAGTTTGCTATTACTGGACTGAGTGGACTTCCCATAGCTACTCCATCAATCTGTTCATAAAATTCTTGATCCCATAGGAAATAACTTGTTGTCAAACAATGGTGAAATAAGGCTGTTATATCTTCTGGAAAAATCTGGTTAATCAATGAGATTGTGTCTTTTACTGGAACCTTGGTAAAGAGGGATACAACATCAAAACTGATTAATATATCCTTTGGATTGAGTCTTAACGGACTGATTTTGTTGATGAAGTGAGTTGAATCTTTGATGTAAGAAGTGGTTTTTCCAATGTGGTCCTGTAGGAGGGTGGTCAAATATTTAGCTAATTCATATGTTGGGGAACCAATGGCACTCACGACATATGAATGGCACTCACGACATACCAATGGCACTCACGACACTCATTCATATGTTGGGGAACCAATGGCACTCACGACATATGGCACTCCCCAACATATGAATTAGCTAAATATTTGACCACCCTCCTACAGGACCACATTGGAAAAACCACTTCTTACATCAAAGATTCAACTCACTTCATCAACAAAATCAGTCCGTTAAGACTCAATCCAAAGGATATATTAATCAGTTTTGATGTTGTATCCCTCTTTACCAAGGTTCCAGTAAAAGACACAATCTCATTGATTAACCAGATTTTTCCAGAAGATATAACAGCCTTATTTCACCATTGTTTGACAACAAGTTATTTCCTATGGGATCAAGAATTTTATGAACAGATTGATGGAGTAGCTATGGGAAGTCCACTCAGTCCAGTAATAGCAAACTTTTACATGGAATATTTTGAAAAGACAGCATTAGAATCGGCACCTTACAAACCTACAGTCTGGTTCAGGTTCGTAGATGATACATTTACCATTTGGAGCCATGGTGAAGAAAAATTAATGGACTTTCTAAACCATCTTAATAATATCCATCCAAACATTCAGTTTACCATGGAAAAGGAAATTGAGGGTAAACTCCCATTTCTTGATACCCTTGTCATCCGTAAAACAAACCTTCAGTTAGGTCACAAGGTCTACCGGAAACCAACTCACACAGATCGCTACTTACACAAAAACTCCAACCACCACCCCCGACAGAAAAGAGGAATAATCAAAACATTAATGGACCGTGCAAGACGGATCTGTGAACCACAGTTTCTCAAGGAAGAAACTAATCATCTAAATCACGCACTGCTAGCAAACGGCTACTCCAAGAATGAAATCAGAAGGGCCATTAAACCAAACAAAAATCAGAAAACTCAAGAAAAACAGTCTCCCATAGGAAAGGTATTCTTGCCATTTATTAAAGGAGTCACTGATAGGATGGAGAAACTTTTGAAAAAACATAACCTACAAACAGTGTTTAAACCCACCAAGAAAATACAACAAATGCTACGATCAGCAAAAGACAAAAGAGACCCCCTCACCTCTGCAGGAGTATATCGTATACCTTGCAGCTGTGGAGAAGTTTACATCGGGACCACAAAACGCAGCATACAAACAAGGATAAAAGAACATGAAAGATACTGCAGACTTGGCCAACCTGAGAAATCAGCAGTGGCTGAACATGGACTGACACAAACAGGACACAGGGTCTTATTCCAAGACACTGAAAGACTGGACAATTCTACCAACTATTTTGTCAGATTGCACAGAGAAGCCATTGAAATTCATAAACATCAGCACAACTTTAACAGAAAAGAGGAGAGTTTAAGAATGAATAAGGCTTGGCTTCCTGCCCTGAAAAACCTCCAGACAAAGACAACATTCAACAATAGCCATACAGATTAGCTTTGGATTACACACATTAACAGATCACTTCAGGATACAATGGTTCCATATTAACATACCATACCCTCATTAGCACATTATCTTGATACTTACAGGACAATACTTTTGCAGGACAATACTCAGCTCAAACCCAATCCCTTTCTGACTATATATTACTCTTCCTACACCCTTGACACTGAGAGACACTGTCCTTCAGTGTTACTACTCTGAAGATGCCTGCCACAGTTGCTGGCGAAACGTCAGGAAAGAAAATTCCAAGACCACGGTTACACAGCCCGGATAACCTACAAGAACCAGGGATAGAAATGCTTTAATAAATAAATAAAACAAATTAAATTTTCTTAACAATGCCTTAATGTGATCCATGAATTCAGTCTCTCAGTTACAAAGGCCAGCCTAAAATTTTGGTAAACCAGAATAACTGACTCATCTCAAACATTTTGTTGGCTTACTAGCAAAACATACAAGTTGTGTTGAAAGGGGACCGAAGCGAGAAAAATATGTCTCAGGGCCTCCTTTATTTTGCCTGGTGAAATAAGTACACACAGGTAACTAAAGGGGGGGGGGAAACCTAGAGCACAAACCTTTAGAAAATTATTGTACTGCATTTATTTAGTATATTACTATGCTACCCTTTTTCCAAGGAGCATGTTGGAGGTAGTAATCGTGTTAAGAGTTGACTGAGCATATTATCGTTCAATATCTGAGGAAGGGAGGCTCAGCTGTGCTTGACTTTCCATTTGTGGCAAGAAGGCAAGCAAATCTATTACTATGGACAATAAATGACCTCATCCGCTATAAGAGTATCCAGCAGCCACCTGCTAAGAGGAAAAATATGAACCAAAGCTTGGACACAACCAAGTTGTACCTATCCCAAATAAGAGTACACCTTCTAGTAGGCTGAGAAGACAACTCTTCATTATTTAAAAATAGCTTGAGATCTCAGTGAATGAATCCTGTACTTTTATTTCATTATAATAAAGTGAAGATAAGGAAATGAGGTAATATAACTTCTTTGCATTTCTAACTTTAGTAAAATACTTCAATTTGCTTAGAAGAGCTTGAAGAACATACTCTTGAATCAATGCTGTAGCCACTATCCGGAGTAGACGCCAGCGTCTCAGGAGGGGAACATCTTACAGAACCTGCAGATGCAGAAGAGGATGTAGAAGTTGCTGCACTGCAGCAAAGAATTAGGTAGTTTCTCCAGAGCCCAATGTAAGAATCACTGCTTACAGCAGTATTTACTTTCTTGGCATTGATAGGGCTGCTGTTAAAAAGAAAAGAAAAGAAAAAGGACAGGTTCTTATTTAAAAGAAACATTTCATGATTGATATTAATGCCTCTGCTTAAAACTGTGCTAGCAGTGTTTTTGTTACGTTAGCTGGACTACACATGGCTTTTTGAAGTCTGCACGTTAGATGGCACAAAACCTGACAAAAGGCCGGCTTTGCAGAAATCTTCACACTCCCTTTAGAATAGGAAAATGTTGTTTCTAGTCCTCAGGGTGGCAGAGGAAACATGGGAGTAACATACTTATCCCTCAAACAAGGGTTATCAATAGCATATTCCACAAGAATGAAAAAGATGCACTTAATATACTCAGTTCAATTAAGAAGGGCACTTACTTTATGTCAACTTGTGGAGACAATAGTTGGAGTCTAATGTAAGCAAACATCCAAGCATAGCTCATGGCTGTAGGGCAGTGTTTTGGAAGATATTCCTGTTTCATGAAACTGGAGAGGCTAATAATCCAGGGGTCTTGGCCCTGAGTTACATGTGCAAATATCCATATATGGGATGGACTGACGACATCAAACTGATGGCTGATAGGAGAGGAGCTCCAGTCAGCTAACGTCTGTAAGTCTATTGAACTAGGACAGTACAGTAACATAGTCTGCAGATACAGAAGAAGACAGATTCATTTAGTGCACCAGAAATTGTTTTGGTAAATCACCATGTGGTAAATCACAAAGGCAAAATATAACATTGTAAATCCTCTTAACGGTAGTTTCTTTCAACCTCGATGGATATTCCTCCCTGTTTGTGCTGTCCCTCTTTCACCATCCTGTTCCCCCATCCCTTTTGCACATAGTTTACCAAGCCAGAGAACATATGCAGCATGTGGTAACACTTTATAGCCTTTTTAAAAAAAAAATCCCCTACCCCAATAAAGCTTGTTTCATTTCCCTGAACTCGGCCTCAAGTGAGTTTGCCTGTCTCCTAGTCACTGGCTCTCACTTCCATTTTCACACACCTTTTGGATTGTTAGTCACAAACACATGAAGCTGCCTTATACTGAATCAGACCCTTGGTCCCTCGAAGTCAGAATTGTCTACTCAGACTGGCAGTGGCTCTCCAGGGTCTCGGGCAGGGGTCTTTCACATCACCTACCTGCCTAGTCCCTTTAACTGGAGATGACGGGGATGGAACCTGGGACCTTCCCCACGCCAAGCAGATGCTCTGCCACTGAGCCACGGCCCCTCCCCTCAGTCCTACTGTTTAAGCAGGGAGGGTTCCAGGCGACTTTTCATTCCTAACACATTGATCTGTTTCCATTTGAATGGTGGCATCCTTTCCAATAGAGCTAAAGAAGAGCATGCGTATGCAGAGAGGAACTAACACACCTGGGCCAAGCCTCCTGGAGACGGTTCGCTTCACTCGCCAGCCCTCAATAATTGCTACAAGTAGTACCTTGGGAAGGGAAGATTACCTAACTGGCTAGGCCTGCCGTGTATGCCAGCACTTTAGAAGCTTTAGCAGCAGAAACATAACAAACTATTTGCATTACAGCTGCTGAAGCTGATATATTGAATTCAAACTGGAATGCTGTTTAAAGAAGACACAAATTCATTGTTACGTTTTTGGACCTTTGGTTCATAGCCCGTGGCACACAGTGAGCTGAACTACTGAAATCAACACCAGCCCAGGATGCTGGAACTTAGTACTGTTATGTTTTTGTTTGTTTACATTGCTTTTTTTTTTTTGCATTTACTTTGTTAGTCACTTTAAGTGTCAAGATGGAGAAGATGGATTCGGAAGTGTTGCATAGCATTCAGCTCAATATAATGCTGTGCACAAAGTACATTTTTAGCTAAGTAAAGCAAGGAATTACCAAAAACAAAGGTGAATTAAATAAACCTTACCTGATCAGCACCAGTGAGATGTATGAAACTTTCAAGAACAGATGAACTCAGCCTGTCCATTACATCTATAGCCAACTCATCGTCACCCTAAAAGTAACAAATTGTAAACATCTGATGCATAAGAAAGTTGAGGAACATTGAGGCATAGATGTTAGCTTACTAATAACGATACTAAACAAAGGCAAATTACTCTTACCTTGGAGAGGTCTAGCACTGTGAACAAGGCCCTTATTTCTCTAAGACAACTGACGGCTAATCTTCTAGTGGCAGGTCTTGTGCTACAAAGAATGACCAATGCAAAGCCTTCTACCACATGGAATACACTTGAATAAGGGGTTCTTTCCAGGGGAAGAGTAGGACCATTTCCATTGGCAACACCACGCTAAAGGAGGAGAAAAAAACAACCACAGGAGCAACTGAAATTAACGGTGGTTAAAACTGTAATGGGATAACACTGTAGAGGAACAAGATCTAATAGCAATGTAAGAAACTGCATACACATTCATTCCTCCGATCTCTCCTGTTAGAATTATTGATGTTGGGTGAAGCCAGGAATGACATTATCACCATTTACAATAGTGGCCAGTGCAGCAGAAAGACACCAAGAGAGCAAGCAGAAATTAAGCAGTTGGTAAAGCCCTATAAAGAAGGGGGTGAATAAGCTACCTTCTTCTACAATCTCTCTCCAAACAAGATATCAACTCCTTTTCTAAATAACCAGAATTTATTCCTACATCTATCCCAACTGACTTCTTCTAATCCTCCTTTATTCTCTAAGTTATTTTGTCCTAACCTGCACAATTCAAAAAGGTTTCTTCTTTTTAACGAATGTTTTCATATTAAATAATTTTCAGTAATTTTTATATTTGCACGAAATTGATTTTGTGACATTGTGAAGATTTGATGAGCAGCAAAAATCTTCTGTTGTTTATTTCCAAATAACAGAGTCAATCATTAAGGGATAATAATTACCAGTAGGGTCATTTCTTACAGAACAAAGGTACCTGAGCTTCTTGGTTCTTATTTTGCATTTGAACAGCTTGTTTCCACTGATTGATTAGCTGCACTAGCATCTTTACTGCATTGTCAAGAAGTGTTGGGTGAACATCAGTCACCTCACGGACGATAAAATAAACAAATCCCGATAAAACGTCTTCCCGCCAATCTGGAAAATCAAGCATTAATGCTTGTAAAGTGTTGAAAGCCAGGGCACGCAGTTCTTCATCCATGTGAATTGTCAACCTGTTAGGAACATAAGTTATTATTTAGAATTTGTATATATTGCTTGAAATGTTTTCCGCTTTCTGGTTAAATATCTCTTTTGCTGGTTAAAGATCTCTATCTACTTTCCAGTAACAAAGAATCTATTTGAAGTCAGTCTAATTTTTCCTTTGTTCAGTTAATTTTATGGTCAACCACATGGTATGTTTTACAAGGATGGCTAAAAGAATCTGAATCAAAGTTATTATAAGTTCACCAGTCTTCAAAACATCTATTTTGCTCAAAGTGCCAAGAATAGCTTACTCAAGGTGACCCATTTTCCTCATGAATGCTGCCATATAGGAACTTCGCTTGCAAGGATAGGTTACTCCTTTCTAAATCTGACAAAACAGTCTGCTTCCAAATCACCCCTACTACTTTTATTTGAGTTGCTTGTGGAATGTCAACTTTATATTAGAATGAAATATTAATCTTACACTCACACTATAAGGCTGACTACTCATTAACTTCCCATGTTTCCTGTCATAAGGGCAATCCACTCATGGACAAGAACTATTCTCTGAAATACTACGGTTAAGAGATGAGGAGCACCGTGTGGGGTCACATACTCCGACTGTGGAGAGGGAAGGGGCTGGATAGAGAATTTTCCCTACCCTGTTATTTCTAGTCTTCACTAACTGTGTTACATTGACAGAAACATTAGTGGTGGCTAATGCTTACCAGTTTTCTTCTTAACTATCTTTAAAGTCCAGTATCAAATTCTAGTTAAGGAAAAGCCCTGATTTACAGTTAACACATTAAATGCTATTATTAATTTAATGCTGTGTAGGTAAGATCAACAGTGGGCACTTGTTCCAAAAAGGGAAGTGTACAGTCCTGTGGCCCATTCTGGATTTCTTAACCATGATTTAAGAAATCCACATCATAATGTCTGCACCAGCCTCTGAATAACTATCTTAACATCCAAGTTCTCAAACCACAAAACCTAGTTTAGCAGTTGAATGTGTGAGCAGGTATCCTAAGCAAAACAAATTAACCATACAAGCTTTTCTTCACAATTTTTATCCAGAAATCTGATGTGTGGACAATAGTGTAAAGCAGTGTAAAATAAACCTTCTTGTATCTTGAGTTTCACTGAGATGTTGCCAGAAAGAGCAGACATCAATTCGGCCATATTGTATGCACAGTACTACTCTATCTGAAGAAGTGAGCTGTGACTTACGAAAGCTCATACCCTGCCAGAAATTTTGTTAGTCTTTAAGGTGCTACTGGAATCTCTCTTTTTTTTCTAGAACGGCTATAAACAATGCATTTATTATCTTGATCACAATATATGAAATTCAATTTTTAAAATTATCTTCTCCAAAGAACATTTCTTTACCTTGCAAGCAGTTCAATGAGGTCAGTTCTGCTCATGCCATCAGGAATTAGCCTTGGAATAGCAGCGATACAAGTTCTAAACAAATCAATTTTTGGTTTTCTCTCACCCCTTTAATAGAAAATGTGTACAAAATAGTCAAGGAAAGACTCACATTAAGACAGTAGTAAATATAAATACACATCAGGGATTCAGTTATCGATAAACAGGGCTGTACTAACCTGTTACGAGTGGTCCCCTGGGCATTCCCATATGGGTATTTTGCACATGCAGGCCTGCCACAGAGAGATTCTGGAAGTTCAAAAAACATACCTGAGGGTGCTCTGTCCCCTCCCCCACACTGTTTTCTACCTTTTGCAGTGTGAAATAGAGCGGGAGAAGCACCCTTCCTTCAGTTCCTCTCTACCATTCACAGGAGAAAGGGATGTATGACTACACAGGTGACCACTCAAGAACAACAGCTACAGGTTAGCACAATCCTGTTTCATCATTGTGGTACCCCACGGCAGAGTAGCAAGCTGATTTACCACGGCAGAGTAGCAAGCTGATTTACCAATCTCAGAAAGGCAGGTATGATCTCACAGTTGAACAGAGATTGCAGGATCACTCACTCAACAGAAACCTGTATTTAATTTGGCCATTTGCAGCATGTCTGCAGTGGCATGCTTCTTTTATGTTTAAAGTAGCCAATATGTCCCTGCAGCCATTTGCTCATTTAATGCTAAATCCACAGCTTAGCTATTATATGGGATCCCCATTTGGGTTAGTGTACTTAATCAGTTGTTGAGAAGATCCAAGCTTCTTTCTTGCATCGCATTTTGGATGTTCCATATTGTGTAGGATATGCAGCCATGTGTTGAGACTGGGTTGAGTCTCTTAGAAACAAGAGCCTGACTTCAGACCTTGAAATTTTCTCTGTGCCTCCACTTCATATCTGAATACTCTAGTTTTGAGCATATTATGTTGTCTGACTCTTTTTCAAGTAATTGGTCATGTTTAATTTTGTGGAAAATTAAGTCAACTGTCATTTCACTTGACTTGCTTCTCATGATGAGAGAAACAAGCTTTTAGAGTTTTGTGCCAGAGCGTGTATTCATTAGCTAATAGGTCATGTTCTCCACTTGTGTATAGTATAGTGCCTGATTATGGGGTTCCAGCTGCTTATTTCTTACACCTCAAATCCCTGCAAATTCGCAGAACTTTTATGCTCACAAGGTTCAGTAGTTCTGTATGGCAGATTCTTGAGAAGTTCTCATCAGGAAAAGACTGCCCGGGTAGAGGTAGAGCTCCAGAATTTTTATTTCATATTTTGAGTCGTTGTAATTTTTATCCTTAGTTGAGGAACTCTTCAATTAGCCCTTTTTTAGCAAGTTTAAAGGCCATTTTGAGAAGCAGCTAGTTCTATATCTTCTATCTGACCGGAACCCTCATTTTACTAATAAAGTAGCAAGATAACTCCTAGCTGTCTTGAGGCTTTGGGAATTGATTGTCAATAACGGGATAATTTCCTTTTTCCTCCCTCTTTAATGATAGTTCATTTGTGCTATTTCTTGATGCTGTCTGATTTGGTTAGCTAACTTGCAATTAACGCCTAATAAAGGTTTCTGATCTGATCTGCAGGACCACTCCTCACCCTGCCACATCTCTCATGGATGAAAGGAGAATGATGTAAGCCACTATATGGGTCCCCGTTAGGAAGAAAGGCAGGGTGTAAATAAATAAAAAATAATAATATATAAGAACGAACAGGATTGATTTATTACATACGTGATCATGTCTTCAGGTTCTTTATTAGACATCTGTATACTGGTCATGCACATCGGCCTGCCAACTTCTTTGTCTAGATGCCTAAGGATGCTGTCTAGTGCTTTTCTTACTTGAGGATAGTATATTGACATTCCTGAAGAGGCAAAGTTGAATGGCACTTCATTCTCAAAGTTCTGCTAAGTTTCATTTTCACCTTCTCAAATCTTATTTGACGTTCATTTTGCTTCAATGCAGAACAGGCTGAGACTTATTTCAAGTAAGAACTTTAAGATCAAATGTTGACCTTTAAAGTCCTAAATGGTCTGGGACCATCGTATCTGTGGGACTGTCTCTCCCGCTATGCCCCCTAGAGAGCATTGCGCTCAGCCAGTAACAACTTACTGGTGATCCCCAGCCCCAAAACTATCCGGCTGTCCTCAACCAGAGCCAGGGTCTTTTTGGCTCTGGCTCCGGCCTGGTGGAACTCTCTATAAAATGAGACCCGCAAGACCTGGCTCAGTTCCCCAGGGCCTGCAAAACCATGCCTATGATTGAAGATGGTGACAGTTCCACTCTAGCTGGCCTACCAGCCCTGCTTCTCCCTCCCCTTTCCCTATATTCCCTCCCTTTCTCTCCCTTCTCTTCTTCTTTTGTTGTCCTCCCATTACTAGTAGGGACTCACTTGGAATTTTTTAATGTACTACTGGAAATGATTTTAATTTGATTTTCTGCTGTTTAATGTACTTATTTACATTGTATTGTACTGGTTGTTAGCCACCTTGAGCCCAACCTTGGTTGGGAAATATGGGGTATAAGTCTAATAAATAAATAAATAAATAAATAAATAAATAAGTTATTTCTTAAGTATACTACAGACCTTAGGGCAAAGGACCACACATTCTGGCTGGCTTTTATAGATTTTACTTTATCTAGTTGCTCAGTAAATATAAATCCTGTTTCTGTCTGGAAGAACACTCAAGGTGGCTAACACTGAGGTTGACATTGAACCTGTTTCTCCCCCAAGAAAAAAAGTCCTGTCCGCAAATTCATACTGTGTTTTAGAGACACAAATCCACTACTCAGTGCTGAGTCTTAGGTCAATATCAGGGAAAGGCAGGGTCTCTTGCCAGATTAAAAAATGTACTTTCCATCAGTATACTGGCTTGTGAGAGCATTCGTGGAACCATATACCAGTAACTGTTACTCTTCATCATATTTTCTTCTGTTAAACTTTTATTAGCTGATTAGGTTTAAAATAAATTAGGATGATCGTATGAGGAATAAGAATTATTGTAGGCATTACCTTCGAATCTTCTGATTTAAGCAATAAAAGGAAGAATATGGATCAAAACTCTGTTATGCATTTCTGCAGTAGATATGAGGCTAGCCCTTACAATCATTCAACACAATGGTCTATAGGAAAAGTAATTTTTACATTCCAATTTTGGGTATCGGATTTATTTCTAAGCTAAAAATCTAACATTGTGCAGGTAAAACACAGCCATGTATCCCCCTGAACACCATAACTGACCTATAACTTTTGCTTCTTCATCTGTCAGAGTTTTATTGAGAAAAATTTTCTTTACACGAAGAGTGTTTCCTGAGGGAAGTACAACTCCAGTCGTTGGCATGGGCGGTTCACCATCCTTCTGCTGTAAACTGTCTGCTATCACAAGGAAGACTCTGAGACCTATATTCATTCTCTTGATTTAAAGGGGGGGGACACACATTTATTAGCAGCCAGACAATATAGTACATCATATCACAGATATTTAAATGTGAACAATTAGTTCCCCTCCCTTTTAACAGAACGACCAGCCCAAAAAACAAGTTCAGCAGCGTTCAGGATAACAATCCATTCAAAATCAACAACTCCAGGAATTCAGTGAAAAAGACTCAGCTGTTAAGGATAGATTTTGACCCCCACCCCAAAATGTTTCTAGATACATAGGCTGGAGAAATATTGTCTAAGTGAGGGCACAATTATGGCTTAAAGCAATTTTACCAGTTTTATTATTTTTATATTATTAGTTTATATGGAGAAGCATTGTTTTAATTTGTCCCACTTTGGTGTGGAGAAAAGCAAGCTATAAACATTTTAATAAATCCCAAATCCATAGTGCTGTTGATTAAACCACTTGCAGAACACTTCAGTCAGATACTTCAGTGAGTTCATCTCAAAAGAAGACTTTTGTTACATCCAGATGCCACAATAATGAACCAGTTAACAAGCCATGGTTTGGTTAAACTCAGGTTTAGAGTGATGGCTGAGCTCAAGCTGTCCAACAAACTTTGTTTTGTTGATGAATGCTAAACTGGAACTCTAAACCATGTGATCAGTGGGGTGGATCCCACTGTCCTCCAAGTAACCTTCTGCCAGCCTAAGGAGCCTTCTTCCAAAGGAAGAATTGCTTAATTTAGAAGAAGGCGGGGAATATTTTAATAAATAGGATCCATTTGAACACAGGAACCCCAGTTTGTCCACCAGCACTAACCTCTTAGCCTACAGTATACAGAGAAGGAAGCACAGACCAGCAGCAAACGTTTTGCTCCAGCTGCATCCAGCTGTCAATGGCATTTTAGAAGGATGCTCCTTTCCTCCCTCCCCCTTCCCTCTAAGTCCACCCCACCACACCTGCTAGGGATGAATGATACTCAGGAATGTGCTTCAGAAACTTCAGCTTCTTTGAGGAGAAAGGCCAAAGAGAAAGGGAGGAGGAAGGACATAAAAGTTCTATTTTGTTTTAGAAATTAAAAGTTCAGGAACTATGTATGAAGCATCTAGATAGAATTGGAAATGGGGATACTGATGATCCCTGGTTAAAAACAAGGAACAAGGGATGTGCTTTGCCCATAGCACCCCTCTATCATTTATTACAGCTACCCAATAATGAATAGGCTTAATTAAGGTTTAGACAGCAATCCAGCAATGAAAGGGAGCCTGGGATAACATCCAGGGATTTTGCCTAGAGAAAGGAAAGGAGACAAAGCAGCAGATTAACTGGAATCTCTGAACATAATGTGGTCTGTTGTGAATGTCTGTTAAACAACGTTCAACAAACCACAATTTGTGACACCTAAGTGCAACAACTGCATGCTTGCAGTAATTCCAAATGTGATGGACATAGAGGCCACTAAACCAGTTTTGCCCAGTTTGATAAGAAATCTAGTCTGTTGCCCAATCTAAAGGAAAAACAAAAATTCTAGCTTTATATTAGATGTTTAGTGACTGAACACATGGGTTAAATTCAAATGTTTCCAGGGATACTGTCTGTTGTACACATTTTGACTGATCATCACAAATATTTTACTGTACATTTTTTACTCTAATTTTGTTTTTACCTCTGGGTTAATAGTGAAGGTCTTAGGTGATTTTCCAACACTCAGAAGGTCAAAAATTATTTCTTTCATTGCAAAATCCAAGCGTTCCTAAGAAGAAAGTACATCTACATAAGAATCTTTACAAAATATAGTGCACACAATATAGTGCATACCTTATAACTAGTTCTGTATAAGTCAACTTTCTGGTGAAACACTAGATTTCATCACTATCCAGAATACCAGTAAATTGTATCTTTAATGTGAATTACACAATGATCTGGTGAACTGATAAACCTCCCAAAGCAGGTTGCCTTGTACAACTACTGACTATTTTAATTTATGATAGTATATTTAAAATGGTGGTACTGGATCAGTAGGATTTCCCCCCTTGAAAGACAGCTTACCCACCACTACCAGCGTGGTGTAGTGGTGAAGAGTGGTGAAAGCCAGCATGGTGTAATGGTTAAGAGTGGTGGTTTGGAGCGGTGGACTCTAATCTGGAGAACGAGGTTTGATTCCCCACTCCTCCACATGAGCGGTGGATGTAATCTGGTGAAGTGGGCTGGTTTCCCCACTCCTAAACATGAAGCCAGCTGGGTGACCTTGGGTTAGTCACACCTCTCTCAGCCCCACCTACCTCACAGGGTGTCTGTTTTGGAGAGGGGTAGAGAAAGTCACCATATAAAAACCACCTCTTCTTCTACCATATTTCCCCTCATATATACAGCAACAAGGCAGTGATGGATGTGCTGTAGGATTTACTCTGTTGACGTTCACAGGCTGACATGAAGAATGTGCAGAAGAGGTCTCCCTATCCAACATGCAGAGGTTCCTTGGTGGACCTACCCATATGAAGTCAATTATTAAAGGCAGAAGTTTTAAAAACCAATAGAGCTATAGCATGTGATCTACATGTGGAAATTTCAGGTTCAACCCTCCTATTGAAACATGACATCAGTGGGTGAGATCGCTGCCTTTCAATTTAACCTGCCTTGAATGGCTAAAATGAAAATCCCAAATATGCTGCCTGAGCTTCTTGGGGGAAAGAACGCTATATAAGATAAATAAAAACCAAGAATTCGCTAAACCTTTAAAATATGATCGTTTTTTCATATGAATACACTATTGAGGAACGTTACCTGAGCAATGAACTGAATAATCTTTACAAATATGTTCAGAGGCGTATCTCGAGGGACGACACTGCGAGAGCCTTTTGGAAAAAGTGCTGATACAATGCTCATGAGGCGGCTGCAAAGGAAAGGATTTAGAAAGCGGTACTGAGCCAATTCAACAACAGCTTTATTGAAAAGCAGTAACAGTGTTTTTTAATTCAAACATGCCGACAGACGTTTTAATCTGTTAAACCAAACAGCTTACCTTTGTGTTACAGTGTTGCTTTCACATTTTATTCTAATAACATAAACCCATAATAATCTGTATAATGATTCCAGTGCAACTCGAGACATTTTGGGATCTTTATTCTGTTGGAAACAATTTTAAAAACAGCAAATGTTATTACACATATAAGAGTTAAGTTCTGTAAAGACATTTTTAAATAGCTGAAGTTGCTAACTGAAACAGTCTGAACAAATAAACCCACATATCTATTAAAAATATAGACCCAGCTCTGATCTATATGCTGAATCTTGTTCATTTATTGAAAAAGAAAGAAAGAGGCGAATCAAGAGCCTCTAAATTAACCATACACTTTTTCTTCATATTCAGCTTGCTTCAGTTTTATTAATTTAATGTATGCCATCTGTCAGATAAGTGAAGAGACACAAACAGTTAAGTAGTTTTTATATCCAGAGAGTTGATCATACAAGTATTGAAGAGAAGGTTAATTTTAGATGAATCTTTGAGCCGGATATTACATTTCTGGTGTTATGAAACAAGAAATTTGTTAGTGACATTCAATGGAAATAGTAAGGTCCCCCAGTTTTTTCTGTCAACACAGTATTGCTGCCAGATCTCCCTTTTTTTTACTAATCTGCTCAGATAGGTCAAGGCTTTTTGGCACACAATCAGGCTGCTATTAACATGCTTTCACTCTGCTTTGGCTTCTATCATCAGCATGAGTTGGGGAAATAGTTATTCCTCCTCCACAAGCACCTTTCACATTAATAACCTATCAGAGGCATCTCTGAGCATGGTATCCCAGAAGTACGGCATACGTTCCCTGCAAAGAAAGAGGGATTATAGCAACCGACATTAATAAACTCTCAAGTCCAAAAATGTCACTAGGAGCCAAACACGACAATGCAAAAATACCAGAGTGAACTAATAGCAACATCTTTTAATATTCAGCGCAGTTCTTGGATACTGATGACTGTCAAATATTTTTAGTCAGCAAGAAGAAAAAAAGGTGGCGGAATGTAAGCCATAATGCCCAATTTCATTCACAATTCTAATCAGTGCGCTTACAGTTAAAACTAAAAAAGGAACCATTTTTTCTTTTTAAATTATACATGCTACAGACCAAGTGAGGGAATATTATAAAACCTTGATAGGGTCCAAAGAATTTTGCTTAATGCAAAAATCAGGGATGGGAACGTGGGATATTTGCACAGATTTCCCATTTCCTGTTGTGCTCAACAGGATCAAGGCCATTATGTATAACAGAAGATTAGATTGTACCAAAATACCTATTCAGTGATGTAATAGCTTCATAAAGACTAAACGTCAGTGCTTTTTTAGTATCTTGCTTTTTAAGCCCTTCGGCATCAATTCTGCCTTAAGTTCCTAAAACTGCAACATGCTGGGAGATATGTTCAAAACAATCTGCAAAAGAGTCAAACTTTACTACAGTGGTGTCAAACATAAGGCCCGGGGGCTGGATCCACCCCCTTGAGGGCTCTTATCTGGCCCGCGAGCCAGAAGAGGCCCTGTCCTGATCTGGACCAGCCAAGGTAGCCAGACTGTTAAATAAAAGAAAGAGTGTTGTTGTTTTAAGCATGTTTGTATTTTAAGTAAAAAATAATATCATTAATTGGCTTTGCCTGTGTCTTCTATAAAGTTTATAACTCTAATACCTGGCATTAAATTTTATGGTATACATGGCCCCACCCGATCAAGTGACATTTATGTCATATCCGGACTTCTTAACAAATGAGTTCAACACCCTTGCTTTACCATGACATTACCCCATGAAGCCAGGAAACTGAGGAACAATTTTATCTTGTTACTGAAATACTGTGATTGCTTTAAAATATATTTTTTCTAACTGATGTTATACTTTATCTTCTGCTATGATTCAAAACTACGTACAGAACATTATATAACTTATTGTGTAAAGTGTAGTCTTCTGTAGCCTAATGCAAAGTGGATAAAAATCTTTAACAAGCTGAGAAAACATGTTTGTATGTGCGTTCACATGATGTGGTTTTAAATAAGTTCAATAAGAATACACTCCATTTTGTAAGCGCACATATTACTGTTCCTTCTATCAATTGGTATTAGATTATTAGGAATACTCCTTTCAGAGATTAATTACCTCTTATGCTGTTGCCCCATGAAAGTGACATTGTTTTTGACTAAACAGGACGTACAATACAACAATCAACAGAAAAACAGGAGACAAAGCTTTGTCTTACTTCCTTATTACAACATATTAACTCACCTGAAGAGTTTCTATTTGTTTTCTGATACTGTTGTTAGATGGCATCTAAATAAAGCAATGCAAGACAGCAAAACATAACAAACATGAGAATGGGAAGCACATGCATGTTAGATGAAAAAATAAAAAGCACAAACAGAAAGCAGTTTTGCTAGGGCTCTATTCAGCAGAAATGCATATTTTGTGGATAAGGCTCTCCTTTAAACCTGTGTTATGCTTCTGATTCACCAAGTTTAGAATACTGAAAGCTGCATCTCCTAACATTCATTACCAGTCTCTGGCAATCAGATTTAAGACATTTTCTGTGGCCAGGAGCCAAAGAACTAATTTTCATGTGCAGAAGAGGATTTGGTGAAAAGGAAATCCTTCCCTGCCTAGCCCTGCCACTTTCATGGCAAACCATTTTTTAAGACGGGCAAAACCAGAAGAAGATTGTGAAGTCCTGTTCAAACATCTGATGAAGTGAAATCTAATTTTTAAAAGCCTAGCATGGAATAGAATAAAATAAAATAACGGTGCAACTGGAGTCCTGTTTTTATAGTTTAAAAAACGCCTGACATTGCTCTTTGGGTTCTGGCCTACAGGCTTATTAGATCTTAAAATATTCCATAACAATTTCCATGATCAGCGTTTACAGTTTCAATCAAGTCATCAGATTAATCGTATGCTATTGTGTGAAAACACACATCTTTATTTTGTTGCATATAAAACATACTGCTTATTTGCTATCTCAAAAGCTGCCAGTACACTTTGATCACAATACCTTAAATAGTCATCTTTACAGTGGAAACTCTATCCTCTAGTATATATTATCTAAATGGCTGTGAACACCATTATACACTGAGGCAGGAAATGTAACCTTTTGGCTAAGGTGCAGCCAAGCTATTGTAAGTTTAGTCTTGTTAGGTTATTGTGACTCCTCTTATTAAATGAATGAGGGATTTCCCAGTTCAGCTGCTTACTTCTACATGTGGTGATGTGAGCAGGAGAGGCAGCACACAGAACCATGATCTATTCCCGATCTCCCCTTAAAACAATGCGTGGCAGAAAGGAAGAAGGAGGAGAAAAAGAGTTGGTTTTTTATATGCCGACTTTCTCTACCACTTAAGGAAGAACCAAACCAGCTTACAATCACCTTCCCTTCCCCTCCCCACAACAGACACCCTATGAGGTAGATGGTGCTAAAAGAGCTGTAACTTGCCCAAGGTCACCCAGCTGGTTTCATGTGGAGGAGTGGGGAAACAAATCCAGTTCACCAGATGAGCCTCCGCCACTCCAAAACACCACTCGTAACCACTACACCATGCTGGAAGAAATGTCTGAACACTACCAGTATCTATTCTTCCAAAAAGCTTTTGAATTATACTCCATTTCCCTAAACTGATATAAAATATCTACTGTTGTTCTTATCTATTCCTGAGTGAAACCAGCTTATTGCCCAGGAATAAATTAGGTCATTTTAGTAGGGACTAGTTTAGACTCAACAATGAATGTATTATGCAGTTTTATTAGCAAGCATCACAGTCAAAACAGATGTGATGTGGGAGACCCATGAACAGCTCTCATGATGTTTTCATTTTCACATAAATGCAGCTTGTGAACGGGTTGTAAAACCTTCCCCACCAGGGCTAACAGTTTTCAGGGCAGCTAAACTGGGAACAAGGAGACCTGTGGCGCAGAGATGTAAGCTGCAGTACTGCAGTCCAAGCTCTGCTCACGACCTGAGTTCGATCCCGATGGAAGTTGGTTTCAGGTAGCCGGCTTAAGGTTGACTCATCCTTCCATCCTTCCGAGGCCAGTAAAATTAGTACCCAGCTCGCTGGGGGTAAAGGGAAGATGACTGGGGAAGGCACTGGCAAACCACCCCGTAAAACAAAGTCTGCCTAATAAATGTCGGGATGTGATGTCACCCCATGGGTCAGGAATGACCCGGTGCTTGCACAGGGGACCTTTACCTTTTTAAAACTGGGAACATGGTACAGTCAAAAAGATTATATCTCATTATTTTCTTTATAAAGTCTCATCTCCTTGCAGTATGAAGCATGAACATGCTCCTCAAAACCTATTCAGAAAGATTTTTTGACATCAGTTCCCAAATGTACCAACAGTGTTATAACTAGTACAGACAATTTCTATTGAACAGAGCCCCATGGTAAAATGTTATGCTGTTAAGGGTCGATAAAACTATATTAAAATATAAAAATACATGCTGTGTGGTTACTAATTAATTCTCTGGCAATGGCAGTTTCCCAGCCACTGGCAGCAATAGGGGGAAAAATCCTAAATAAAAAAAGAACTGAAAGAGGTATCAGCATTCATCCCCTATGTACTACACAGACAAAGCTTCAATAGCAGATATAACACAGACAAGTAAAAGGCAGACATTGCAAAAGAACTGCAAATGTGTTAAAATAAATATACAAAACTTAGACAAATAAGATGATATGGGAAAGAATGTGACCCTTTACAAAAAAAAACCAGGTGACCAGTTTACATTTTTCAGTTTGTTTTACGTAAGTTAAACTGTAGGGATAATTCAAAGTTGTTACAAAGATAGCCAAAAAGAACATTAGTAACAAGAGTCACTACATGAATCCCTTTGAAAAGTAAAATGTTAACATTAACATATTTTATGTACAATAGATATATATAGCAAATATTATCGGGACCAACAGAAATTAAACGATTGCCAGTAAATCTATCATAAAATTGTGAACTAATCACTCTTACCAAAGCCCAAATCAACGAAAACCTATGAGCCACCATAATTAGTTCAGCTCACACCACGTAAAACACTTTTTAGTCTACTGAAATCAGAAACGGGGAGTTTAGCATGCACTTTTAGCGAAGCCGCTGAAATCAATGCAACTGAGAAGTGACTAATTGTGGCTGGCCCCATAAACAAAGGCTTTTGCCAAATTCTTACATTATGGGAATGGAACAGTTGCCCCTCCCCCATAACTTTACCCTCACACTACTCTCTGTAATATGAAAACCAGTGGAAAGAAGACAATTACATCAGAAAAGCCACATTACACACAAGAGCTTCTTATCAAGTCTTGCACTAACGTTTTTTCTTCCCATATAATCACACCCCCTCTCCTCATGGACAATGCACGTCTCATTTGCAAGTATTCATGGGGAAGGAGGAAACTTTGAACCTCATGGTGTATGACAGAAGTCCATCATCTTTAATTGAGTTTTTCAGGGGGCTGCCACTCTAGTGGAACACTAAAAAGTCTATTTGAGTAGACCACAGCAGTACTTTGGATCCTGTCTATGGTTTCTATATTCTTACATTATTGGATGAGGCATCAATCTACAGAAGAGTATTCACAGTTTCTATAATGTAAAAATCTGATCTTAGTGACATATATTATTTTCATATATGGATCACTATATGCATAGTTTTCTTTAATGGGTTGATACACATTCACATGTTTGATCAAATCAGATTTGGTTTAATGTAAACCTTTTGCTATGTTTGAACACATTTGCGCACAAATATAATGAAGAGTTGCATCATTTTTTAAAAACAGGGAATTTAACAATTCATTAATAATTATACACATCAGCAAAGAGATTGTTCCTTACCTTTAAATGAGACAGACAGTTCTGCAGGAAGATATGCCAGTTATTTAAAAAAAACTGCTTCTGACTAACGCAGAGCAAGCAAGTGATCAGTGGATACAAAGCCTATAAGAGGAAATTTCGTTTTCAGAATTACATAGATTACCAAAAGATTGCCTTGAAATTCTTCACATACACAGTTTCTTCACATACACAGGACACATTTTCCTGCACCAATCAGGATCTGTTCAAGCAGTTGACAGCAGGGGATTTTACGTTTTGTTCACAGAAATCATATGCTAGTCACATGGTCCAAATGGCATCAACCAGCCCTGGCCCCACTAGTTAGGTTTCTTATTCCTCCCTTTACAAAATGAGTATGCTGTCGCTTTTGTGCACAGCACGTGCAAGATTAGAATGAGACTGCAGATACTGCTTTCAGCTTGGGCAGCAATACCCAACATAACACATTTTCCAATCTGGCAGATCTCTCGGGCAGTGTTAGTTCGGCATTTAGTAGGACAACTGATTGAAGAGTTTTTAGTTGATTATGATCATTTGTCCTTAGGACTGTTCATACAGCTATGGCAAGGTCAGGGGCCTTTTCCAAGTCCTTTGGAATGGTCTACCAGGCTGGGTGAGGAGGGGACCTTCACTCAGTATATTTAGAAAGGGGTGTAAAGCAGTCCCAGGCCACAGAGCATCTGGTAGAGTCAACTGATTAAGCACATTTGGCTGTGAGTTTACTCATCTTCTGTTTTTGAATTTTTGTGTTTTAAATGCGAGTATTTTTACATCCGTAATTTGTACATTGGAATCTTTTAAAACTTTGTTAATCATGCCCTGGCAACTTGGCTGCTGCACTGTTCGCTACTTTGAATTCAAGAAGATAAGGCAGGATAGAAAAGTTGTCAATAACTAAACAAATTACCTAAACTTTTACAATAAGCTTGCATGTTACCAGGCCTTCAGTATAAGTCCTTTGTAAGAACAGTGGCATGAAATACAGTCTAACAGTGAATTATAAGTCATCTTTAATATTTCCCCCAACAATTACTAGTTAATTAATTAAAACTTTAGCTAAAGATTGCAAACCTAATTCTTGGATATCTGACCATCCAATTCTAAACAACTGGCCATCCTTGGTATACGTAAATTTAATAACTTTGTTGAACTGCATTCACGGTTTCAAGTACTATTTTGGTGGAAAATAAACTTAAAATAGTAATCTTCATACCAATGAGTGCTTCTTTCTTGAGCTCAGCTCAAAGGTAGTCTGATAGAGCATCTCCACAAAGTTTTTCAAACATGGCACATTAACTTCATTTTTAACAGCCTAGTACAAAATAAAAAAACAGACATAAATCTCTTCAAAAAGGAGATCAATTATGATATTTAAAAGCATAAAGGATAAAGATCCGGAGAATTAAGCATTATAAATCACACATATTTTATTCAGATCACACTGGTCATGTAATAATCAATCATGCAGCACACCCATTAAAACAATAAAAAAGCAATAGCTATTTAAACCTTTAAAAGACTGTGACCCCCGGTTCTCCAAAGCTGGTCCAGAGAAAACTCCGACCTGGTAAGAATCTCTGGCTTTCATATGCTCCAACCCAATCCTATCAGTGGATGTGAGGAAGAAGAAGAGTCGTAGCATGTATATTTAAACACAGTATCTCCCAAGCTTCTCAAATCTGAACCAGAAAAGAACGGAGCCTTGTTTACTTACGTGAGGGCTCCTTCTGTTCTGGGATCGAAGGCATCTTGCAACTGTGGGTTTTACCATCACGTGCCCAGGGAGGCAGGACTAAAAGCTTCACTTCCTGTCTTCCTGGGCGGGATCTCCACCCATATCCAGTTTTCGGACTCGCCGAGCTAAAGAAGACAGGTAAGTGCAAAAAACAGCAACACGCTACCCGGGATTATTAGAGTGTGAGAAGGAAATAAGAGGAAACATATTCACATATGTTGGGGATACACCCGCTCGTATTGAGAGCAAGTTGACGGACGGAGGAGACGGTATAATCCCCTACAGTGTGCCCCCTGAAAACTTGAAACTGGTTTCGTTAAATTACTACTATGTCTTGGAAGTGAGCTCTGGGTGGGCAAGATGCCTTCGATCCCAGAACAGAAGGAGCCCTCACGTAAGTAAACAAGGCTCCGTTCTTGTTCTGGGCTCTCCAGGCATCTTGCAACTGTGGGATCTCCAAGAGCTACCCTGTTTGGGCGGGCTGAGGAGCTTCCAAGACATGTTGCAGAACTCTTCTGCCGAAGGCTGCATCGGCAGAAGCCATGGTGTTAATCTTATAGTGCCTGGTGAAGGTGGACACTGATGTCCAGGTGGCTGCCTTACAAATCTCCTCCACCGAGGCTTGTCTGTCGAAGGCTGCCGAGGCGGCAGCGCTCCGCACTGAATGAGCCGTGATCCCTTCTGGGACCGGGACCTTATTGGCTTGGTACGCCGTAGCGATGCACTGTCTTATGGCGCAGCCAATAGCCGCCCTAGACATCTTAAGACCCTTGCTGGGGTTGGTTAAAGAGATGAACAGAGAGTCTGACCTTCTCAGGTGAGACGTACGCTTAATGTAGACCCTGAGGGTTCTCCGCAGATCCAAGTTGTGCCACTCCTTTTCCTTTGGATGACTAGGGTTGGGGCAGAAAGACGGCAGGTGGATTTCTTGCTCCCGGTGAAACATCGAATTAACTTTTGGAACAAATGTCGGGTCCGGTCGCAGGACAACCTTGTCCCTATGAAAGACACACAAGCCCTTCCTAACTGACAATGCTCCTAATTCCGAGACCCTCCTGGCCGAGGTAACTGCCGTTAAGAAAATTGCTTTCATTCTTAGCATCTTTAGCGGGATCTCCCTGATGGGTTCAAAGGGAGACCTAGTGAGTGCAGCCAGCACCACGTTGAGACGCCACGTAGGAAAGTGGTGTATGGTTGGAGGGCTAGTCTGGATCACTCCTTTCAGGAAGGTCTGAATGTGTGGGTGCCTGGAGAGTGCAATGCCGTTAATGGAAGGAATGACCGACGATAGAGCTGCTACCTGTCTGCGTAGTGTAGCTGCTTTCAGTCCCTGTTCCACTCCATCTTGCAAGAATTCCAGGACCTCGGGAACTCTATGAAATAGAGGATCGACATCTTTTCTTCTGCACCAGAGAACGAAGGCCTTCCATGACAGGCCGTATATTCTTCTAGTGGATGGCTTTCTAGCCTCGATCATGGTATTGACAATCGCTGTGCTGTATCCCTGTCCTAGGAGCCGGTTCCGCTCAACTTCCAGGCAGTCAAGCGCAGCCACTGAGGGTCTGGATGGCGCAGTGGCCCCTGAAGTAGCAGGTCTGGTATCGGGGGCAGCTCCCAAGGCTGCTGTATCGCCAGCTCCTTGAGACTGGGAAACCATGGCCTTCTTGTCCAGAATGGGGCAACCAGGATGACTGTTGCCTCCTCCTTCCGGATCTTTCTGAGTACCTTCGGAAGGATGGGAAGAGGTGGGAAGGCGAAAAGTAGTTCCGAGGGCCATGGAGACACCAGGGCATCCATCCTTTCCGCTTGTGGATGGAAGTACTTCGTGAAGAAGCGTGGGAGGAGATGATTCTCGCCCGAAGCAAACAGGTCCACTGTTGGCTGTCCGAATCTTTCCGAAATTTGGAGAAAGATGGATCTGTTGAGGGTCCATTCCCCCTCGTCGAATGTCTGGCGACTCAGCCAGTCGGCTTGGAGATTTAGGACCCCTCTGACATGTTCCGCCGAGATGGACCGGAGGTTCTTTTCTGCCCAGGTGAATATGAGGACTGCTTCCTTGTGAAGCCTTGACGACCTGGAGCCCCGTTGCTTGTTTATGTGTGCCTTGGCTGACACATTGTCCGTTCTCACAAGGACGTGACGATGGCGAAGCGTGTCTTGAAACTGGATCAGGGCTAGGCGGATGGCTCTGAGCTCGAGGACGTTTATGTGAAGACCTTTTTCGGACCTTGACCACGTTCCTTGGGATATGTGAGACAGGCATGTCGCTCCCCATCCTTCCATGCTGGCGTCCATGTGAATCTGGATCTGATCCTCCATCAGGAAGGGCAGCCCCTTGCTGAGGTTCCTTGAGTTGTGCCACCACAGTAGGCTGGACCGGAAGCTCTGGTCCAGTAGTAGGCTCTTGTTTAACTTTTTGGCGATCAACTGCTGGTGAGGCTGCAGAAGACTCTGAAGCGGTCTCGAGTGGAACCTGGCCCAGGGAACACAACTCAGGCAAGAAACCATTAGACCCATCAACTTGGTTAGAAACATTACTTTCCCCGATTTTGCCCTTAGCAGTGTTAAGACGACGGATCTGATTTTTTGTATCTTGTCTGGAGGCAGGGAGACTAAATTCCTGCTGGTGTCCAGAATGATCCCTAGATGGCGTAGGCGCTGAGTGGGTGTCAACTGGCTTTTCTCCAAATTTATCAGGAAGCCATGCTCTGATAGAGTCTGTACTACCTTGTGTGTGTGGGCCTCTGCTTCCGGTACCGACCTGGAACAGATCAGCAAATCGTCCAAGTAGGGAAAAACTCTTATTCCCTCCTGTCTGAGGGTGGCCACCAAGGTTATAAGTACCTTGGTGAACACTCGAGGAGCGGAGCCCAATCCGAAGGGGAGGGCCCTGAATTGGTAATGTTTCCCTGAGTAGTAAAAGCGGAGAAACCTCCTGTGCATTGGATGAATGAGGATGTGCAGGTAGGCTTCTTTCAGATCCAAGGACGTCATGAAGTCCCCTGGCTGCAGGGCCTCTATGATGGATTTCAACGTCTCCATCCTGAACCTTCTGTACCTTACAGCCCTGTTCAGGGGCTTCAGGTTCAGGATAGCCCTCCAGTCCCCGTTGCGTTTTGGGACTGTAAAGAAGACTGAATAAGTCCCACTGCCAATCTCCGTGGAGGGAACTGCCTCTATAGCCTGCATGGAAATGAGATGGTTTATGGCTGCCAGGGTTCTCTGGTGCTTTTCTTTCTTTTGTGATGTGGGGGACCTCAGGAATCTGCTTTTTGGTGTGTTCACAAACTCTATTCGATATCCCTCGGACACCACCCGGGATACCCAAACGTCTGTGTGTGGGGGGGGGGGAACCCACTTGTGGCTGAAGTGCTGCAGTCTTCCCCCCACTGCCAGTTGTTTGGCGTCATGGCTTATTGCCCTTGGAGAACTTGTCTCCCTTGGGGTGGAAATGCTGTTGGCCCTGTTGGGGACGAAAAAACTTTCCACCACCCCCTGCGAAAGGAGCCCCTGGAGCTGTTCCAGCCATCTCTGCGCTGGTCTGGTCTGGAACGTGGTAGTGTGTGGAAGGACCTGAAGGAAGGGTAGGAAGTGGTGAATTTCCTATCCTTTCTAGCTGACCTTGGTAGAATCTTCCTCTTATCCTTGTCCTCGACCAGGATCTTTTCAAGCCTCTCCCCAAACAGCTTCCCTCCTTTGAAGGGGTAGGAAAGGGTGAGTGACTTGGTTTTGAACTCATTCTGCCAAGGCCTCAACCACAGGGACCTCCTCACTGCTATGGTGGAGGATCGGCTGCGGGCTGCGAAGGTCATTGAGTCAAAGGACGCATCTGCCATGAAAGCAGCCGCATTGGAGAGGCAATTAAGGCCCTCTAGAACCCTGCGGTTCTCACCTGAATACAGCTGAGCTATCTTTCTAATCCAAACTATGGATGCTCTGGCCATGATTGAAGTGGCTGCTGAGGCTTGAATGGCTAGTGCCGAGGAGTCATGAATTTTCTTGGTTAGATTCTCGGCCTTTCTGTCCATGGGGTCCCTTATGTTGCCCATGCCATCCTCAGCGGGTAGGTCCGGGGAGTGGACTGCGGCGACTGGGGCATCAATGAGAGGTACCCGTAAAAGTTCCATCGCCTGAGGTGTCATGGCGTAGAGCCTCTTGACGCTGGCTGGAAACTGTCTGTTGGCCAGGGGTTTGTCTAATTCTGCTTTGACCTGGTTTTCAAAATATTCTGGGAAAGGAAAGGCATGTTGCCGGGGCTGGGACCTGGGAAAAAATTCCTCATCCCCTTTTTTCTTAGTGCTGGTAGTCACTGGAGCCGGGTCTGGCTCTTCATTCAGGTCTAGGGCAACTAGGGCCTTTGTTAGTAGGTTCTGAAAGTCCTCTGCCCCAAAGAGGCGAGGCTGTTGTTCCTCCCAAACCAGAGGGTTGTCTTCGCCGGAGTCAAATTCGCCCTCCTCTCTGCTCTCCCCCCCTTCGGAATCACCCAAAATGGATGAGTCATCCTCCAGGGGGGCCCTGTTCTGACGAGCGCGGGAGGATTTCCTTGCCGCCTTTGTGTTCCATCCCGGCCCTCTTGTCTCTAGGGGGCCCTCACCAGTTGTGCCCTGAGGGTCTCCAGAGTCTGAGCTCGTAGCACTATCCTGCGAAAATTTCCCCAAGGACCTGAACAGAGGGGAGAGGGACTCGCTAAAAGCCTGCAGCATCTGTGCCTGCTTTTCCATAACCCTCGTAAACAAATTAAAGGCTTCCCCGCGGGAAAGTGGAGAATCTGGGGCAAACGTGCATGCGCCCCCCCCCCCCGCTTTTAAAAGGCGCGCCTTCCCCTGGCGGAGTACTCATGACCGGCATGCCGCTGCTTGACTCGCCGCTGCGCGGGAACCCATGGGCGCCATTTTCGAGCGGCTCGGCAGAGCGTGCTCTCTTTGTGGCGCCCAAAACCTCCGCGCCCGGATTTGCGGCGCGCGGCGCTTTTGAGGCGCCTGGGTTCTCCGTGCCCGATTCTGCGGAACCACAAAGGCGGCCGTTGGAATTTCTCTTGCGACTCCGCCCTGTCGAGGCGACGAGGGCTCGGTCGTTCTCCCCCTCGGAGAGGAGCTCCTCGTCCGAGTTGCCCCGTTCGCCAATCATCTTGCTCTCCGGAGCGAAGAGGGGGAAGTGGGAGGAGGGGGGGAAGGTAAAAGAAGCCGGAGGGAGGCTAGGTCTCTCTCTCTCCTTTTTTTTTTTTTTTTGGAGGAGGAGGAATTAGGAAGTGAAGAGCCAAGGTAACAGAGGGTAAAGAATCAAAAGACAGAGGAAAATCCCGGGTGAAAGGGTACTCCTATGGCGGAGCCTATCGGCGAAGCTGCTTCCCTATACAAGGCAGACGAAAAACTGGATGTGGGTGGAGATCCCGCCCAGGAAGACAGGAAGTGAAGCTTTTAGTCCTGCCTCCCTGGGCACGTGATGGTAAAACCCACAGTTGCAAGATGCCTGGAGAGCCCAGAACGAGAATGGAATTTTTCAATTGTGCTGTCAAGAGTAATACACATCACATGCCCAATTATAAGACATTGGTGAATGTATGATCTGAAGATTCTTGGAGGCTTGAGATTTTGTCCTTACTAAATATTGGATTGGATCTGAAGGATCCATTCTTTTTTTTATGGTGGTGCTTTCCTCTGCAGAAGGTTCTCGGCACCAAAGGAAAGTGCCACTGCAAGTGTAACAGATTAGTAAGATTCAGCCCAATATCTAAAATATACCCGTACTCAAAATCCAGTTATTAAAAAAAAACAACCGCAAAAGTCATTTAACTGGTTAACCATCTTGATTTTAACAAAGTCATTACTTGAAATCTAGATCCATATGAATACAGAAGGTGCTTTTCGAAGATTAACAGTGCAATCCTATGCAGAGTTAGTCCATTCATTTCAATGGGCTTAGACAGGAGTAACTCTGCATAGGATTAGAAAAGAGCACGAGTCCAGTGGCACCTTAAATGCAAACAAATTTTCTGGCCGGGTATGAGCTTTGGTGAGTCACAGCGCACTTCCTCGGGTATCTGAAGAAATGAGCTGTGACTCATGAAAACTCATACCCTGCCAGAAAATTTGCTAGTCTTTAAGATGCTACTGGACTCTTGCTCTTTTCTACAGCTACAGACAGACTAACATGGGTACCCATCATGATCTATCTGTATAGGATTGCATTGTCAATGTACTTCTATATTCTACACAATAAGGTTTTCATTCATGATCGTCAAAAAAGAAAAAATGAACAGAAGTCCCATGGAACCTTAAAGACTATTTAGATTTTGTCTAGCATGGGCTTCTTTATTTAAGATGCAATGCTTTGGTCCTCTTGGTTTATAAATTTAATGCATGTTTTGAAATAACAGAACTAACAAACATTAGTTCTAATCTCCCCAATACCTTGAGCATATTTTAATGCACGTTAGCCGTACTCATCAAGCATGGCAGGAAAAAAATGGACCTCGTTCATATTATAAGTAAGGATGGACAAACAGGCACCAACATGTTTTTTTTGGGGTGAGTTCTTTATCTCAGCTACACCTTCCATTGAGGGGGGAGGAAGTCATAGTCATGCTCCACTTGTGGAAGAATGAAATCTACTTACAGCAGCAACAGGGATGAGAATTTCCACAAACAACCCAGCAAGTGAGTGCTTGATGTCTTTATCTTTTACTTCCAAGAAATACTGTGCGCATTCCTACAGGGATAAGAAAAAAAAAGTTATCAGATTTTTGCGGCTCATCATTTTGATCAGCAACTAAATAATCATGAGTCCAGCCATGAGCAAGAAAGCCCAATGAGATTGTCACATAGACACAGTGAGAATGGTCGCTCCTTTGTGCTACCTAGGAGGTTGATTTTCTCACACATCTCAGATGCAGCTTCCAGCAGCACAGATACCACCACCACTCATGTCTCTGGACTGCAGTAATATTCCCATACCCATAAGGTTATTAGCCATGTAAAAATTCAAACACAGCACATTCAGCTTTACTAAATATAATGATTGGTGAGCTATATGGAGGAAGATACACTTAACTTTGATAATTTGCATTATTAAAATGTATTATCTTGATCTTTAAAAGCTCTGTCTTAGCAAATGAAGAAGGCTGATTCAGGTTTTTTAAGATACAAAAACCTTTATTGTCAAACATAATGGATGCTATTGTCGAAGGCTTTCATGGTCAGAGTTCATTGGTTCTTGTAGGTTATCTGGGCTGTGTAACCGTGGTCTTGGTATTTTCTTTCCTGACGTTTCACCAGCAGCTGTGGCAGGCATCTTCAGAGGAGTAACACTGAAGGACAGTGTCTCTCAGCGTCAAGTGTGTAGGAAGAGTAATATATAGTCAGAAAGGGGTTGGGTTGAGCTGAATCACAAACTGACACAAACAGGACACAGGGTCTTATTCCAAGACACTGAAAGACTGGACAATTCTACCAACTATTTTGTCAGATTGCAGAGAAGCCATTGAAATTCATAAACATCAGCACAACTTTAACAGAAAAGAAGAGAGTTTAAGAATGAATAAGGCTTGGCTTCCTGTCCTGAAAACCTCCAGACTAACAAAGACTACAGTCAGCAATAGCCATGCAGATTAGCTTTGGATTTCACACATTAACAGATCACTTCAGGATACAATGGTTCCATATTAACATACCACACCCTCATTAGCACATTATCTTGATACTTACAGGACAATGATTAGCACATTACCTTTGATACTTTTTGCAGGACAATGATTCAGCTCAACCCAACCCCTTTCTGACTACCGTATATACCCATGTATAAGCCGACCCGCGTATAAGCCGAGGTGCCTAATTTCTCCCCCAAAATGGGGGAAAATTAGGCACCCGCGTATAAGCCGAGGGTCGGCTTATAACCCCTCCCCCCCCCACAGGCTTACCTGGGCTCCCGGCAGCAAGCGGCGCGGGCCTGGCGGCGGCGGCGTCACAACCAGGTGAGGGCCGGGGCAGCCTCCCTGCAGCTGCAGAAGGCCGCCCCAGGCCGCTCTCGGCTGCGAGGAGCGGCGGCGCGGCCAGGCGAGGGCCGGGGCGGCCGGGCGAGGGCCAAGGCCGCCGCCCCAGGCCGCCCTCGGCCACGAGAAGCGGCGGCGCGGCGAGGGCCGGGGCTGCCGGGCGAGGGCCGGGGCTGCCGGGCGAGGGCCGGGGCCGCCGCCCCAGGCTGCCCCAGGCTGCTCTCGGCTGCGAGGAGCGGCGGCGCGGCCGGGCGAGGGCCGGGGCAGCCTCCCTGCAGCTGCAGGAGGCCGCCCCAGACAGCTCTTGGCAGAAGGAAGCGGCGTGGGCCCGGCAGCGGCAGTAAGTTCCCTCCTCCCTCCTCCCCCCTCCCCTACCGTATTGACCCGCGTATAAGCCGAGTTCGGCTTTTTCAGCCCTTTTTTGGGGCTGAAAAAGTCGGCTTATACGCGAGTATATACGGTATATATTACTCTTCCTACACACTTGACGCTGAGAGACACTGTCCTTCAGTGTTACTCCTCTGAAGATGCCTGCCACAGCTGCTGGCGAAACGTCAGGAAAGAAAATACCAAGACCACGGTTACACAGCCCAGATAACCTACAAGAACCAATAATGGATGCTGTTAGCCATGTTGTTTCAAAGCAAAAATCCAAAGACAATAGCCATGTAATACCTTTTATGAGGACATGCCCTTTTTCAAAGCATCTAGCCTGATAAAGTGTTCTAGAGAACTCAGAAGCTGGCACATGGTTGTATGTTATTCTGACTGGTGCCAATAAAATGCATTACATGGCTTTTGTGCACAGTAATGTGTACTATAGCATGGCCCAAACCCCAACCCATTTTAGCTCAAAAGTGAAAGGAGCACATTTACCTGCATGAACTGAAATGATGCTTCAAAATCCTCCACAGGATACATTTTTACTCTGAAAAACTTCATCCCCATAATTAAGCTGATGATACTTTGTACCACATGAGGACTCTGTTCTTTTTGTCTCAATTCCTTTAATTCTGTGACAAACTTCTTTCTAACAGCCTGAAACCTACATTACAGAAAAAAGCAAGTGACCAAAGCTATTAATTATTTTGTAAATTATTCCAATACCAAGGAGATTTTCCTACCCATATTCTAATAATTGTACTGCAAACTCCATTATCAAAAAGAAACATTTTAAATTCAGTATGAACAGACCTGGGACATTTGGGTGACCCCAAAATTATCTGGGGCCCTGACCTGGATAGCCCCAGGCGAGCCTGATATCATCAGAGCTCAGAAGCTATACAGGGTCAGCCCTGGCTAGTATTTAGATGGGAGACCTTCAAGGAATACCAGGGTTGTGACACTGAGGCAAAGCAATGGCAAACCACCTATGAATGTCTATTGCCTTGAAAACCTTCCAGGGTCACCATAAGTCAACTGTGACTTGATGGCAAAAATAAATAAATCTGGATTATGATTTTAACAGCTTCTATTCTAAGCTCATATATTCCCCTACCATTCCATACTATGCCACTTTTAGAGAGTTTTGATAATTCAGTTTCCTAGTTAGTAAGTTAGCTCACTGAAGCTCATTTCTCCCCAATGAAAAAAGGGATGAGGAAACACTTAAATGTGACAAAACCAGGAGACATGTGAAAGGCTACTTGTCTCTTATCTACTAATTTGGTATGAACCAGTAGAAAATGGAAGTTAACACAGAGATTCACTCGCTGTAATTGTTCATAGAAGTTTATACACAGACAAGGTTCAAAAGAGGAAGATTCTGCATCTTGGAATCCTAGCATAAAAGGAGCAACTTACTTTGATTGTGCAAGAACCCCTATCACTTCTGCATATAAATCTGCAATAACATGCACATTCCCAGTATTGGTTCCTGAATACCTGCAATGAAAAAACAATGTACAGAAAAATTAAAAGCCACAAAGATGTTATTACTCACTAATAACGGTAATCTATAGCACTGTATACAAATGTCAGAAATTCATCATCTGCTAGAAGGCGCTTTGAAATTAAGTAGAGAAAGAAACCCCTTGATCGTTTACGCCAGCATTTAATCTTATGCTTACACTTCAAATCTACATATATTATATGTAGATTAATTTTATGCATACACATCAGAATTACATATATTTATATTATATACGTAATGAACAATGGCTGCTACAGCAAATGATGAATTTCTGAACAAAAAGTATTTCTATGCAGAAAAGAAGCAAGTAACCTGTATAATAACCATTACATTTTATATGTATGGCATGAGCTGGCAATTCCTTTCCACAGGTATAAGCAGTACACCAAAACAGAACTATCTACAGTATCTTAAACTGATACAACATACTAAGGATATAAATTTATCCTATTTTACATGGCTACACCTTCTCCAAGCTGCTGATGTTACTATACATTACGCGCACACACACACTTACATATATAGATAGATATATCTGTGTATATATAAAATGACCTCTTAAATTAAGCTTTTTCTTGTACATTTCCCTTTAAGATGCAGTCTTTTTGGTCTCAAAAAAGTTTCACTAACATGCAATAACATCCAGCCAACTAATCAAATAAAACAATCTGTTGGCATTTTGAAGAAATTTTAAATATATTTGCAACAACAACAAAAAATGTGCTTACCCTTCCTTGTGTTTAAAGTGCTTAAAAGCCAAATTCAGAACTTCATGAACTAAAGGATCTGGCACTGGATGAACAGGTATCTGTAAAAGATTGCACATTTTGCTTATCCTTAGTGCTTAAATGTTCTATTAAAATGCAAATCACACGAAGATTAGACAAACACATACCTGCGATTCAGACAACAGTGTAAGGTACCCATTTAAACAATGTGCTTGAAAATTGAGTTTTTAAGAAATGAAATAAAGCTCACTACTGGGAAGCCACATAAAGGTTTCAAAAGTATCCAGACAGATTTGATTTCACCAATGTGTATTATCTGAAGATTTCAGATTAATTTCTGAGGTGTTGAAAGTTACCAGCGCCTGATTTTACTCACTTGATATTCAACCAGAACATATTAAAGAAGCTTCCATTTATAGTTTTAGAGAATTATTCACACATTATGATTACATATAAATATGATTATAAGCCTGGGAAAGGATAAAGGAGGGAAAGGATAAAAGAAGAATAAAACACTATTTCCCTCACATCAACGGAAACACTACCCTATTACTCAAATCCAGTCTCGGGACATGGGAGACCTCTTCTCCTTTCATTTATACAACAGAAAATAAATTTGGTAAAACCCCTAAGGCTGACACCATGATCAATCATTAACCCAAGCTGCATGATCACAGCATCATCTCTCTCCAATAGCAAACTTAATGATCCCGAATTTAACAGTAAGGCAATGAAACAGGCCTCACTTGAAGTAAGTATGCAGAAAAACATGAGTCTGCAAATATAAAACAAAAACCATGGAGAATGAGCATATTTATTGTACTCCAGGAGCAATGAATTGTTAGGGACAGGTGAGCATGGGGGGAGGGGGCAGGTGACAGATTGCTTCAGCTCCTTAAGATATATACCAGACAGGGACTCTGCCACACATCTCTCAGCCCTAATTCTCTTGCCAGGTGCAGATCATACAAGCTTTTAAGGTCTCTGACCCTTTTGAAGGTAGGAAAGTCTAGGAATAGTGGCAATGGATTTACTAGAATCAGAGGGGGGGGGAAAGCTTTTCCTTAGATACCCACTTCCCCTCACTGCCAAACAAAAATAATTTCAGCTATGAAGGGGGCAAAAAGCACCCTTTAAAGTAGCCTGTGGTTCACTGTGGTTTGAAGAGGGTTTTCATATAATGGTGTGGAAGTAATCCTGGGTTAGGACCAAGAACAGTTGGCCTGATTTGGATATCCTGACAAACTGTGGCTACGCAACCAAGAAAGGGGGAGGGAATCTGCACAGGAAAGGAGGAACCCATAGCACTTGACATCTGAACTGAATCTGAAGACAAATCCCAGGGAACAAAATTTCCCCAGCACAGGAGATTTTGACACACATATATACGTATTTCCAAAAAACTGAGCAATTGCCAGTTTTAAACATTTTCCTCAATGGGACTGCATGCCACAATAGATCCTGGCCAACATTTTTTGACCTTGCCAATTTCTCTCTAATGGGAAATGAATATTAAAAAAGAAGGCAACCATCAATGCAGGTTAGGTATATCCAGAGGCAAAAATATGTGCTACTTTGCAAAGTAGTAGGGGTAAAACCTTTGCCTTCTAGAAAGCTCAACCTTTTTTTTCCTTTTACAAAGTGCATCTTCCAAATTTTAATAGCATTTGGCTCAGTGACATCAGTATCACATATATTTCCCCCCATTGGAATAAAAACTTTGATTTAATGGATCTATATTTGAAGGAGGGGAAAAAAACTAGAAAACAAAGAATGCTTTAGGGCAGTTGAAAGGATTAGGCCTCAGCTTTTCATGTAAGAACTTAAGCAGACTATGGAAATATTCAGTAGTTTAAACAATTAAAAGCAAAAAGATTACCAGGAACGTACATAGCTTGCAGAAGTTAAAGAGCTTACCTGTTTTAGAACTTCTACTAAAACTAAGCAAAAAATAAAATCTACAGCTAAGTCCCTCCTTTCAAGTAGATAATCTCTCTCACGCTGCTGCTCATCCCTGAAAGAAAAATTTAGCATAGCATAAATCTTTCCCCCCTTATACAGAAATACATTCATATATATCATCACATGCCTCATATTTTTCATTGCCTTGCATAGATAACAATCCTGAGCGGGTCCTTTGCTCCTCCCCAAATACACCTCACATCTGCAATTTCTTAGTGTAGCAGAAACAAAAACTTACAATGAAACATCCAGTAGGAAATGAACTACAAGAGAACTCCCGCGACCCATGAGGCTTCTAAAAGTAATGTCAGGAATAACAGCAATAGACAGTGTTATGGTTTCCCATGAAAAACTGAACTTCATTTTCCCATGCCATAAACATAAGAATATATGCAGTCTAAGATGGCCGAATACACAGTGATGGCGAAACTATCCAATTTGTTAAAAGGAGAATCGATGGAAGAATTTCAGAAGAAATGGGCGTCTTATTAGGAATATGCAAAACTTAAGGTGTAATACAGTAAAGTAGAAGTTAGTAGATATTAGTATTTAGATGCATAGTAACATGTATATCCTAAATCGTATAAGCTGAAATGATTTGATAACTGACTTCAAATGTAATAAAAAGTAGAAATAGAGGGTGCAGCCAAGCCAGAGGGGGAGAATAAGCTTAATTAAGAATAGCTATAATAAATATTGCATAATCTTTAAGTGGAGAATTGGAAAGTAGTTGGAATAGTCATGAATGCAATTATAATTAAATCAGATATAATGGCAATGCTTATAGAACAGTATATTAAGAAGATTAACTTCTTTTTAAGATATAAAATGCAAGTTTTTGAAAAGGCAATTATTTACCAGTAAAGGGTGAAAAAAGACCGTGTGAATGTGTATGTTTGTTATTGTCTTATGTGTTTTATAAAATTTATAATAAAATATGTTTTTTAAAAGAACATATGCAATCAAGGTGGGACACCCACTCACCCCTTAGATTTTGTGCTGGATCGTGGCCTGTATTCGTAAGATTCATCTTCCGTTCCATTTTGGCGCTTGTACCAATCAAACAAGGTGCGTAGTAAGGAGGGGAGACAGTGCTCTGCTACTGAGCTCATGGAGCTTATCAACTGTAAAGAGAAAAGGTTGAGAGTTCCGTAACGTCGTTTACCACACAGCATCTTTTCAAACACTCCCTTTCTTTGTTTGTTTGTTTTAAGTATATGGTTAAATATTATTAAAATAGATGACAATATGAACAATTATGGCACTGGGTCTATTATCTGTGTACCTGAAGAGAAAAACTAAGACCCATCCACCCTCATCTCCCCTAAGATCTAAACATTTATCTAGATGCTTGCATTATTTTGATGAATGAAGACTCTGGAGCTTTGTGGATAAATGTGTGAAGGCTTCAGTTTGGTAGCTAATGTGTGTGGTGCCCCAGGCAAGCAACACTGCACATATAATTGTACAGGCTGGCTGACATCACTGGGTGCCTCAGAACCAATCCCAAAGGTGATATCCATGCTGAGTTTGTTTCGGTGTCACTCTTCCTTAAGAAGATAGTTTCAAAAGGCGAGCAACATTACGCTTGCAATAATGAAAGCAGCATTCAAAGTTCTGATTGCGGGATTTATTTCAGCCTTTGACATTAGCAAGGGATAAATATCTACACATCTCTCCTCTGCTTTAGTTCTGTGCAGATATTCAACTCAATGTGTGGTAGAAGACTGAAGATTGGCACAGCTTAGCCAGGTTCCCAGCCTGTCAAATATCTGCACATTGGCCTGGTCTCATCCACCAGTGTATGAAGGGTGTAATTACATTATATGGGGAGGATGTGCTAGGATTCACTAGTTCAGTTTGTTGGTTATCTGAAGGCTTACATAGTGTATGTGTGCTGCTCTTCATAAAGCAAGAGCACAAGATTTAGAGGGAGAGGATCTCTTGAGTATGTAAAGAGCTTGGCCTCTGCAAATATAACTATCATAAGTTGTAGTACTGTGTTTCTATTTGAGTGACGATATCAGCTTATTAATGAGATAAAAAGGAAATACAACATACTTTCTTTACAACCTGATTTTATGCATACACAGAACTGATCACTCAGTTCAGGTCAACTATGATTGCTTCCACCGAATGACTACCCTAAGTTAAACGTTTTAGAGAAAATCTCATACAAACAGTTTTCTCGATCAATTGTGCAATTGCACTCATGTTGACCTGAGCTAAAATTTCCCGAGCTATCCCTTAAAAATTCCAGAGTGGTGGCTGTGTTTGCTGCCCCAAAAATTAGAAGAGTTTAGCGGCATCCAGAATGCTTCTACAGAAGGCTTCTGTAATTTCCCTCCAGAGCCTCACCAAGCAGGAATTCAACCTTTAATTTCTCATTTGAACTTTATATTTCCATTTTTATTAACTAACCCACTCATTTGTTTGCCAGCTTTTTGCCAGCATTGGCTAGTAAGATAATTTTATATTTTTTTTAAACTACTCTAGAAACAGAAATGCCTTTCTAACCTGGTCAAATTGAAGATCTTCACCCCTCTGAAGAGATCTGGACAAGAGTTTTTCCTGTAATTAGAATAAAACATTAAAGTATCAACGAAACCTCCAGACTAACAAAGACTACAGTCCACAATAGCCATGCAGATTAGCCTTGGATTCCACATGTTAACAGATCACTTCAGGATACAATGGTTCCACATTAACATACCACACCCTCATTAGCACATTATCTTGATACTTACAGGACAATGATTTGCACATTACCTTTAATACTTTGCAGGACAATGACTCAGCTCAAACCCAACCCCCTTCTGACTATATATTACTCTTCCTACACACTTGACACTGAGAGACACTGTCCTTCAGTGTTACTCCTCTGAAGATGCCTGCCACAGCTGCGGGCGAAACGTCAGGAAAGAAAATACCAAGACCACGGTTACACAGTCCGGATAATCTATGAGAACCAAAGCTTACATAGTTCCCCTCTCCTCCATTTATCCTTACAGGTCAGCTAGGCGGAGACTGTGTGACTGACCAAAGGTCAGGCCTCTTGGAACTGGGTCAAGGTGTTGGGGGCCTTTAAACCCTTTCCCTATCACACCATTTCTCTGGCAGAAATAAACAAGTCAAGCTCCCCATAGCTATTTAATTCTGTGTATGGGGGGGAGGAATACAATAGGTATACCTGTCTTTTCTCTCATCCCATAACTAAAAGAAATCACTCTTCCTCCACACCCAAGCTACTATTCAGGAAATGGTACCAAGGGGGAAAGGGAGGTTAAATCCCCTTCCTATAGCACCTGCCCTAATCCAAATCATGCACCCCACCCACAGATGCTTCAAGGGTAAAGAGAATATAGAGAAATTCAGTCACAGATATCCCATCTAACGTGGGGCTCTAAGGTTGTTCTGCTACAAGAAGGAACACAAAACATACAAAGGCTAACACTAGTACAGGAAAGTAGAAGTGTACACTGTGCCAAACCCAGGGGTGGGGAAGAAATGTTTATTGAAACTGCAGGACATTGCTGAAGCAGAATATAAAGAGGAAGACGTACACAACTGATCATATTTATGGTATTTATGTAATCCTGAAAAGGGGCACACAACAAAATGTAGCAACGGCACTGCTCATACTTTGAGGACTAGTTTCAGCTTCTCCAGTAGCAGTTACAAAACTTCACCAAACCAGTTTGACTAGAGACCATGGGAGGTCACATACACCATCTTGTGCACTACAGACAAGGCGGTCTTTACAATGCCCACCAACAAACATCCAAGAACATCTGTCTTCTGTCTTCTCAGATGATGTGCTAAATTTTTAGTAATCCCCTTATTAGCATTCAAACCATTTATTTACATCATTTATACCTCTCTTTTCTCCCCTGCAGGGACCCAAAGTAGCTTCCATTGTTCTCCTCTCTTTCATTTTATTCCCACAACAACCCTGTGAGGTGGTTAAGCTAAGAGCACGTAACTGCCCCAAGGTCACCTAGCAAGCACCCTTGACAGAATGGGAACTTGAACCTGTGTCTCCCAAATCCCAGTCTGACACTCTAAGTAATTACACCGCAACTGCTCTCAAAGCCTTTCAAGCATCGTAATTAATTTTAGCCTGTATTTGTTTTCATTTCTATTTGATAGAAAGGGTCAGGGCCGACAGTCACTGATTCCTGTCCAAGGAAAACACGACCTCTCCAGCACTCACCCATGAAAGAAGAACACTGTGTCTGCTCTTTTGTGCATCGTATTTTTACTTCCCAGACCTCTCGCTCCCTTCTCCCCCTACAAATTTTTCAGCACTAGAAATGCAACTCAAACATTCCTTTAAATTCTCAAGTCTCATCTTTCTGCTGACAGATGCTGCGCTGACTTGTGCATCATCTTTCTTCACGTTGTTTAATAAAACACAAAAGCGGGGGTGGGGGGGAATACAGTATAAATCACTGCCTACTCCCCTGCTGCTACACAAAGCAGTTTTCCATTTGCTTTTCATTATTGGTTTGTTGTTGACATTTTGTCCGTGCATTTGCCAAAGGTATGATATCCCTTTCGGATGTGACTTTATTGACAATTCCTACAGTGAGAGCAGACGTCCCCTGCTGCTATTGCAGTCAGCACATGCCAAAGCAGGCAGCTGTGCAAGAGCAGCACAACTTGTTCTAGCAATGCAGCCAACGTGTACCCAGATTCCTTGTTTTTTGCCTGTTTAAGATCATGCGAGATTTCCCAGCTAATGTTTAAACTCCCAGGCCACTGATCACAATAGGCACACTACAAAATTAATACTTGCTCAGGGTCAGAACGTTAAAAATGCATACATAAAATAAAAGGAAGTAGTCAAAGAGAAGTCAGCTCTCTTCCAGTATAAGTAACCACAACAGTTCCTCAGGGAATGCTGTAGCTGTGACCGTTTCTAACCCACCTCCCAAAATATGTACACTCTTAACGTTTCTCTGTAAGCATATCTGGAAGGGAGATGGGGAACGTATCAGATATGAAAGCAAGAACATCTTGGTTGTAAGACCTACTACTGGTAGTAATAGAAGGCACTCATGGCTGTTCAACTGATACACAAAGTTCCAAAAAGTTGTGTGATTTCGAAATATTTTAATATAGCAGAAGCAGTAGTCGCTTTCACTACAGCACCCTAAGAATGAAAAGTGAATTATTCAGGCTCACATTCAACTATTCAAGCAAAATAAGCTAAATCTCAGGCAGCCCATTCTAGAGCGGATTTAGATACGTGGTGGCCAGGAGTGGTGCAGCCGTGCAGCCTCCTCAGAGGCTTCCCGGCCTCAAAACAAAAATAAAAGTGGTGGGGGGAGGAAACTCCTCCCTTATAAAATAATGGAGCTGCACCACCAAAAAAGGTGGCGTAGCAACGCCATAGCGGCAAAGGGCGTTCCAAGCTGGAAGGTGACTAACATCAGCTCCACCCCCGGGAATGCCCCCCCCCGCCTCGGGCGCAGGCTTTCCCTTCGGGAATTCCCCGCTGTCGTGGCAGCGCTGGCGATGGAGGCCTGTGCAGCTTCGCAGTTCTTCAGCACTGGCATGTTTGCCCCCACGCCGGCATATGTGCCTCTTTGTGACATGGCAAAGTGGCAAGGATGCTGGCGTGGGGTCACGCCGGCTCCTAAGGAGCTTTAGCCCCCATCTACAGGACTGCAGCCTTATTGTAACAAAGTGGGGGGGATTAATACAGAAAGAACATGGCTACAAAAATGAATGCACCATCTTAACTGCAAAGTCTACAGCTTCTTGTCCCTGTCCCTTTCTGTGTATGAAATGAGCCTCAATCTTACAGATCAACTGTAAGTCAAACTCTCCTCTCAATATGTCTGAGACAAATCCATGAGAGATCTCCAGGGACTTTAAAAAATTATAGAAATTGTAAATACTTTACGGGAAAACTGCTTTCTTTATAATGAAAAAACACACAGAAAAACCTATAACATTCAAACATTTCTCTAAATAGTTTCTTTCTCTGTGTTGTAGGTATATTTTTGGGAGAGAGAGAAATGAGTCACAATATATACAACTGCTAAGAATACAGATATCTTAGGACAGAGGAGCTGTCAATGTACGGAAAGGGACAGCCTTGTAACAGGTGGCCTTTTGAATAGCAGAAAGCCTGAATAGCAGGTTAAACAGAAGAAAGCCTGGACAAGAGCTTGAATAGCAAAAAGTAAATATTACAAACTTCAGAGCAATTGCATATATTGTAGTCACTCTCTCCCTTAGCTAAGACAAATAAAGAGCACACTGTAAGCTTCTAAACTCATCCAAGCACATGTACCATTATTATAAGCATAAACATGATCTCATCAATATGAGCTGGGAAATTCTCAAAGCCCAATACAGTTTCAGGAGAAGAATGGAGAGCGTTTCTCAAAAATGGAGCGACATAGTTAAAAAGGAAGCCAAAAGTGAGAGTGGGGAGTTCAAATCCTTTCTGAAAACTTGGAAATCATTTAAGCACGTTATACTTAGAAGCTCACATAAAAACATTAACCACACTTTAGAAAGGCAACAAAACACTAAAAGATGCCAGTGCTGATAAATACAGACAACAAGAAAAAAGTGTTCCTTAAAAAAAAAAAAGACATCTTGATCAGTGACATGTGCGTGCACTCTTGTTTTGCCAGAGGCTTACAAGTCACTAACAAGGTAAATAAACAGGGAATCTGAACAAAAAATTACTGGAGATATTTCGAGGCGTGAACTGAACTGCTGAAAGTTTTAACACAGAGAAATAAGAAAAATCACGTACTGAAAGAGAAGCTGAACATGTTTAGCAGTAAAACTTTACCTCTTAAACACACACACAAATGCACAGCTCAATCAGTAGAGGAATCTAAATCTGCTAGTGTGGTCAAAACATTTAGTAGTATTTACCACAAAAATATTTATATACTGGCCAATCAAGAAGCTTACAAATAACATCATGGTAAAAATTTCTATAGGTTCAGACACCAGCCATGATCTGTGAGAACCTTAAAAGCAGTGTGAAGTTTCCTGTATGCGGTAAACTAAGCAATAAAGGTAGTCTCTAGGGAAGTGAGCGTATATTTAAGACAAAAATATGTACAACAAACTAGAAGGTTCAAACACCAGACACTGGCACAAGCTTTAACAGATGCTCAGGAGTAGCAAGAACAGAGGAAGAGAAACAAATGAACAAGCTGACTTATGGCAAACCCAGTAAGGTTTTCAAGGCAAAAGATTAAAAGAGGTGGTTTGTAATTGGCTTCCTCTGCATAACAACCCTGCTATTCCTTGATGGTCTCCCATCCAAGTACTAACCTGGGCCAACCCTGCTTAGCTTCTGAGATGACAAGATCAGGATAGCCTGGGTGATCCAGGTCAGGGCCACACCCATCTACTTTGGTATAATCATTAGGTTCCAACACCCAAAAGTCCATTACTAACAAAAGGTGAGTTCTTAAAGATAGAAAGCCTCCTGAATTTTGTTATATCAGAACTGATGAACAAGCAAGTTGAACATCAGGAAGAAGGGCAAAATATGATATTTATGTTGACACACCCCAGCCCAAAAGACAACCAAAGCCCTACTTCAGTGTTACCCTTATATGATAGAACACCCACCTCAGTGAAAAACTAGACCCCAGAAACAGTGGGTCATTTGCGGAAGAGGGAAATTCTGTAATATTGAATAAAATCAATTCATTGTTCCCCCCCCCCCTTTTAGGCATTCAATGCACTACAGACAGGTAAAACAGCTATGGCCAGAGAAGCAGACTAGCAAACATGTTTGTGAGAATTTGTGTATATTTGAAAGTCTACCCACTCCACTGAGAAACTATGACAACTGTGTGTGACACAATAGTTTCAGAGATATCTCTCACAGGTAATAAGAATTATGTTCCCAAAGCAACAAAGATTTAGAGACTGACACAATGTAAAAATGATGAAATAAAGAACAGTTAGAACTGTTAGTGCGTGCGTTAAGTGCCATCAAGTCACAGCGGACTTATGGCGACCCTGTAGGGTTTTCAAGGCAAAAGATAGTTTGCCACTGCTTTATTCTGCAACTCTGGAATTCCTTGGTAGACTTCCATCCAAATACTAACCAGGGCCAACCCTGCTGAGCTTCCAAGACCTGACAGCATCGGGCTAGTCTGGGCCATCCAGCAAAACTGAAAGTTAGCACACAAACTCAAACAGTCCTGGTCTTGTTTGCACTGTGCCAATGCTCCCATCTAGTCAGTAATATAGGGTACTAGTGGTTTACGTGTACAAGAAGATCTTTGTTACTTATTAAACACTGAATACGAGAACATTTTTAGAAATGGAAAATATAATAAAACTGGTAACCTTGGAAGTTAACAATCTTGGAAAAGCAGCTCATCATAAAAGGTGTTTACACAGTGTAGCTACAGTCCTGTGCAAAGCGAAAGGGTTCCATAAACCCACTTGCCAGCTCTACAGCAACTAATGTCTGTCCCTTGCTCAAGTACTGCCCCTCTGTCATGCCCAGCAGGAGAGAGAAGCACGAACCCATTTCTAGGAAGCAAAAGTATGAGAATTCACTTCAAGTGGCACCTCCTGCAAAAAAAACCCAATATAAAGGAAATAAAACATTCTGAAGTGAGTGAATTACAAATAAAGGCAAGAACTAAGGCAAAATGTGTGGAACACCCCCCCTTCCCATGCAGTTTAGCAGGATGTATTTGAGAGTCAATTCAAGCTGCTAGATAGAAAGGGCCAGTATTACTTATTTATAAGAAGCAGGTTAGCTAATGAGAAAGCATACACACACATACGTAAGGGGACTGGTGGTAAAACAATGAGTAACAATTGTAATTCAGATATCATAGAGGTCGGCTACACTGTTTCATAAAACATTACCTTTCCTGATTATTAGTAAATATTTACACAAAGTGAAAGGTGGATGTTGTTATTATGAACAGAAACAAATGGGGGGAAAGAGTATTATTGAATGTGTGCGCCACTGGACCGGGACAATTCACAATTCTAGAAAGTGGCATTTAGAAGAACAGAGCCAGATGAAGTTATCTTGGTGGGCAATTTTTCTGTAGCATTAGATGCGTTACTGAAGAGATTCTTTACCAGCTCAGTACAGCTAAAAGTGCTGAATTTTTTTTGAAAGGCAGACACAGGACCACTGTTAAAGTTTAAGAGGAAGGATTCTCTTTTCTTGATAGCCCATAAAAGCTATTCCAGAATCCATTACTTTCTTTTAAACTGATACTCTCATCATCAGCCAAAACATGAACTGCAACTCTCTGATAATGTTTCTGCTACAAGTAGACCATACTATGGAATCATGAGAACAGATCACCCAAGTAACAGTGGTTTACAACTCTTTTATTTGCAGGATAAAGAACTCATCAAAAGCTCCAGAAACAGAGTGAAACTTAGTGAAATCAATAAATACTTGTTTATTTCAACCACAGGATTATACAGATCAGATTCCATAAGAACAAAGTCCTAATACTTTCTAAAATGATATAAAAAGGCAACTTAAACCTCTAAGAATTGGAAGGATGTTTACTTAAAGGTGATGAATTTTAAACAGAATATGATAAAATGGTTTAGAATTTAGGGGCAGGCTGCAAAATCACTTGCACTTCTCCTTATGGTTTTCCCCTCCTTTCTTGTATGTGTAACTTCCAATATTCTGGTCTGACTTTGCACCTGCCCCACTACCAGTGTGCTACAGAGGTTAAGAGTGTTGGACTAGAACCTGGGAATCCCAGGTTCGAACCCCCCACTTGTGCCATGAAATCATGCTGGGTGACACTGATTAAGGCACCATCTCAGCCTAACCCACCTCACAGGATTGTTGTGAGGATAAAATGGAGGAGAGGAGAATGATGTAAGCCGCTTGGGGTCTGCATTGTGGGAAAAAGTGGGATATAAAAGAATTAAAATTAAATTAAATTTTAAACTGTGGTCAAGGCAACCCTAAATGCTAAAGCATCGCCAGGATGAGAATGCCCTTAACTTCTGCAATATTTTAACATTCCATTTTGTACAATGTGCTGCTAATCACACAGCCTGTAACAGAAAATGCCCTGGACAATGCTTTCTCTTTTGCCTCCCCCTTTGCCTTAACAATCTTCATTAGGATATTTATAAACCGCAAGAAAAAAATTAAATTTTTTGAAAAGGAGCTGTAGCACCCTGTTTCTTCATATAAGCATCAGACATGGTGTCCTCCAAAAATGTCCATTTTAAAATGACTTCCCAGAACAGAAACAGGTGGCACATGAAAGCAGTATTTTATTACATTACCGTTAAAGATGTTAACTCAGGCCACAATAAATTGGGTCATATAAGAAGTCATAGCAGGTGAGTAAACAATGGTTTATTGAACCTGTTTCCCATCACATCTCCCTGGTTTGTTTGTTGCTTAGAACTAGGCCAAAAGTCTGCAACAAGCAAACAGTACAATAGGAATTTTTCATTGGCTCACAACTCCGCGCAATCCATGCAAGTTGTAAAAATAACGAACTTTTAAGTTCCGCAAAGTACTCTTGATTTTAACTTCACTTTGCTGCTTAGGGGGTCTTGGCAGAAACTTACAAGGTCATGCAGAGAAACACCAGAATTTCAGTAACAAAAATTTGGAAGTGAAGAAGACTTGGAAACTCTGTCTACTCACAAGGGTTGGGCAGACTAGTCTAATATGCAAGTCTTCCAGTACCACATGTACCTTATATGAACCCATAAAGCCCATGCTTCTTGCAGCACTGCCATACTTGCTGAAGATGTACACGCGTCACACAAGGAGCAATAAGTGACACACTGTTGACAATCCTGACATAGCCAAGTCACAGGTGCTTCATTAAGAATCAGCCAGAACTCATGCCTCAAACAACCATGAACCCTGTTCCAAAGAAAAGGGTAACCAAAGCCACTCGCCTTCACTGCACTAAGGGAGTTATAAAAGCAGCCATCAAGCTGGAGGCTTCCTGAAGCCTGAACATCTTCCTGAAGTATTGGTTTGTAATGGCTAGAGTTGACAGTGGGAAGCATTTTGTCCACTTTAACTTAGCTGGATTTTATATTCTGTACCCTGTTAAAAATGCATTTTTTTAACTTGGCCTTCTGAACTGTTTTAACCTTCTGACCTTCCCTCCAACCATCTCTGAACTGAACAAGTTGTGCATATCCCAAGTGCATCTCATAGTGGGGTGCAGTGCACAGCTAAATGAGGGTGGACACATGGGACAAACAAATATGACTACTGCACCTCTGTACCAAGGTTCTGACTTTAAAGATCCAGTCTTCATGTTAGCATTTGTTCACTGCCACAGCTACTAGACTAGAAAATACACATGAACTTTGTCAAGTGTGAAGAGCAAACACAGGCAGAATTGGTGGCATATGCCTCATCTCCGAGCCCTCAGTCCATCCTCCCTGGCAACCACTTCAGAAAGAGATCTTTGCTGCTGGTTGAAAGACAGAAAGAGAGAGGAGAGAGAGAGAGAAAGATACCTCCTTCTACACAGACTTCACTTCACACTTGACAGGTACATGCATATTTTGAACTCTAGTATTTGCACTGGAGTACTAAAAAGAAAGGACTGATTCTCAGCGTCTCTTATCTCATTTGCCTATCAAAGAATACAGGATGCTTAATTATTCCCCTAAACCACCCTCCCTGATTTCCATAGACAAAGCAGCTGTCCTTGCACGTTAATCCTCCTTGGTGAATGAACTTTTAATCTATAGACTACAAAGATTTAGAGGGGTGAGAAATGAAGTGGGGAGAGCTACTGATGAGCCTACTTGCTCAGCTGCTCCCTTTTCTGCTTCAGCACATGCCCAGATAATGCTGTCATTGCTGAAGCACACTCAAGACAAGCTAAAAAGGAAACATATAACTAATTTTCTGCATCAAGCACTGCACAAAGAAGCTCTAAATCCCAAAGACAGCCCCAATTCCTTCCTTGATACTACAACATACAAGCTCCATTAAAGACAATAGAATTGTGCTAATTATTTCCAGTGAGATATGGAGCAAACATATGCTGGCATGAGATAGCTTATTTGTTGACTTTTGCTACACTAAATGTGTCTATATCACTAAGTATATATATGTATTTTTGAGAGCCAGCATGGTATAGTGGTTAATGCAGCGGACTCTAATCTGGAGAATCAGGTTCGATCCCCTGCTCCTCCACATGAAGCCTGCTGGGTGACCTTGGGCCAGTCACAGTTCTCTCTGAACTCTCTCAGCCCACGCAGAGGCAGGCAATGGCAAAACCACCTCTGAAAGGTCTCTTGCTGTGAAACCCCTACGGGATCACCATAAATCAGCTGTGACTTGACAGCACTTCTCTCTCTCTCTCTCTCTCTCTCTCTCTCTCTCTCTCTCTCTCACACACACACACACACACACACACACACACACACACACACACACACAAATATATTTTGATATTTATTTTTATTGTCCCATACTATGGGGGATGGGGAGATGTTAGGTCCTCTGCACAGAATGGCTCTTATTTTTTCACCTATACAGGCAGTTCTACAACCATTCTGTTATCTAAATAAAATTAAACTATTCCAGAAGAACGGGACATTTAACAAATACTTTGTAAAGAGACTCACCAAGGGTTCAGCCATTACAACTTCAATTTTCTTTTCAGCTTGAATAGCAAACTCAGCAAAGAGGCTCTTGATGACATATTCACCAGGTTTGACATCTGGATCAATGGTAATATTAGACATGATGACGCTTCTCTTTTCCCTGATAGAATTGACACTGGGAGAAATTCTGCGTTTAGCAATGGTGCTGGATGGTGCTGATGCTAGAGAGAAAAGGAATATGGATCATTAATAAGAAAATAAACCAAACCAGCAACAGAGCTCTTCTTAGAAGTATGCTAAGCATTCAACAAGATACATGCATTCTCCTTCTATATACCTTTTCCTTCTAGTTTTGTTGCTACTTTCTATTTTTTACTTAAAATAAATTCAAGGGTATGAATAATTTGGCAACATTAGGTAAGGGAATATTACCAGAATTCCCATTCATTTGTCTTAAACCCCTGCTTTCTTGTCTACTTTAGAATGTGGGCCTTGATATGCAATTATTTTTGTATGTGATCATCAAAGTGACTTGCCCTACAGTACAATCTTAAGCGCAACCACTAATTCCATTCACTTCAATGGACTTAGAAAGGTATAACTCTATTAACGAGACAAAACAGAATTAGCTACATTTTAAAAAAATGTTAAAAACCCAGCAAATTTTGAGGCATATTTAAAACTCTACATACATTTGTCCCTGAATCCACTGGAACAGGAGTGTCAAACATAAGGCCCACAGATTGGAACCAGCCCCTTGAGAGTTCTTATCTGGCCCATGAGCCAGCCGAGGTAGCCACTACCACTCTCATCTTGATCTGGGCTGACGAGGCCTGGCCTGGCCAAGTGACATTTATGTCATATCTGCCCCTCATAACAATTGAGTTTGACACCCCTGCACTAGAACATAGTCATAAAGAGCTTTTTGCACTATTTGTTATAATATGATCTTCTAGGGAAGAAAGTCATAGACTGTGTATACCTTGGGGAAAAGGGAGTTCTAAGCAAAAAAGGGGTGAACCCGACAGGGACTTTAGCAAGAATGACACTAAATTTATGTAACAGTAGGCCACAGGGCCCACATAGCAACATGGATTCTGGTGCCAAGGGCAGGCAATTTGTGACATTTGTCTTCACTGCAATCAAAGCCATGTTATCTACCGTGCTGTCAATCAGTGCATAAAACACAAAGCAAATATGAATCAATACAAGCATGTTTAAACCAGAGAGAGACACGCAATCATGTATTTTCTGGATGAAGAGAAAAAGCAACCAGGGACAAATCAAGTAGTATATGCCACACACTAACTCCGTGTTGGCGAACCTATGGCACGCGTGCCGACTGCGGCACGCGTCGCCCTTTCTGCTGGCACGCAGGCTCAGCTGGGCGGCGGGGCCCCCGCCCCTGGACTCCCCGCCGCCAGCTTTGAACTGCTCCGCGCTGCCGGCCCCGCCCCCTTCCCTGGACTCTCCGCCGCCCAGCCTTTCCCCTTTCCCCCCCTCCCCGGCCAAAAACCCCTTTGCAGGGCGCACGAGGCGGCTGCTGCACTCCAGCCCCCTTCCCCCTCCCCCTCGGCCAAAATACCCCTTTGTGGGCACACGAGGCAGCTGCCGCCCTGCAGCTCCCTTCTCCCTCCCCCTCCCCGGCCAAAAACCCCTTTGCAGGGCGCACGAGGCAGCTGCCGCCCTGCAGCCCCCTTCCCCTTCCCTCTCCGCCTCGGCCAAAAAACCCCTTTGCGGGCGCACGAGGCAGCTGCCGCCCTGCAGTCTCCTTCTTCCTCCCCCCCCCTCCTCGGCCAAAACCCCCTTTGCTGACTATGGAGGCCAACACAGAGCGGCAGCGCCTCCTTAAAAGTGGCCGCACATGGCTGGCCTCCACTGTTGGCTTGCTAGTCGCTAGAAGAGGTGGTAGGTTGGTAAGTTGCTCCTCCTAACCCGAGTCTGCCTCTCTCCCCGAGTCCCCGGAGTAGTTCTCCCGACCTGGATGGAATCTGCTGCGTTTCCAAGTGCATCTCTTCCCCCGCCCCCATTTCCTTTCCTCCCAGCCTGGGCTGCAAATGAAGCAGCAACTTTCCTTAGTTGGAGGGGGAGGGTACTTCTCCCCACCTGGAGCCTGCGATGTGTCCAAGTGCATCTCTTCTCTCCCCCCCCCCATTTCTTTCCTCCCAGCCTGGGCTGGAAAGAAGAAGCTACTTTCCTTAGTTGGAGGGGGAGGGTAGTTTTCCCGACCTGGAGCCTGCTGTGTTTCCAAGTGCATCTCCTCTCTCCCCCACCCCCGATTTTCTTTCCTCCCAGCCTGGGCTGGAATTCTCTCCTCTGATCCTGGAGAGAATAGGGATGCATCATGACTAGTACCCATTTTGACTAGTAGTCATGAATACCCTTCTCCTCCATGAACATGTCCACTCCCCTCTTAAAGCCTTCCAAGTTGGCAGCCATCACCACATCCTGGGGAAGGGAGTTCCACAATTTAACTATGTGTTGTATAAAGAAATACTTCCTTTTATCCGTTTTGAGTCTCTCACCCTCCAGTCTGACGACAGGGGGGAGAGAGGAGAGTTCTCCCTTTTCTTTCCACCCAGCCTGGGCTGGGCAAGAGGCAGGAGCTGCCCTTTACTCACCCGCAGGAGAGGCAGGCACTGGCCTTGGCTGGCTTGGGAAAAGGGATGTATTAAAATGAATGAGAGGATTGCCCATTTGAAACAGTGGGAGAGGCTGCACAGCCCATTGAAGATAATGGGAGCCAGGATTGCCCATGCGCTCCTTTGAAATAGGTTACAGCACAAAAAATTGCAAAGAAAATGTGGCATAGATATTCCATTAAGGTCTCTGGGCCTAGCTACATTACTCTGCAACTGGAATGACAGCTGCCAGGACTAGTAGAAGTGTTGTGCGACTGGAATGACTAGCCTTGGAGTGGAATGATAGCCCCTGAGATTAGGAGAATGATTCTGCAACTGCAGTAACAGCCCCAGGAGTGCAATGACAGCCCCTGGGACTAGCAGAAGTGTTCTGGGATTGGAATGACAGCCCCCAGAGTGGAATGACAGCCCGGTCATTCAAGTCACAGAACACTTCTGCTAGTCCCAGAGGGTGTCATTGCCCTCTGGGGGCTGTCATTCCAGTCCCAGAATAATGTAGCTAGGCTCAGAAACCTTACTGGAAAATCCATTCCACATTGGTTTTGCTACTCTTTCTCCATGAAGCTAAGGGTGGCTCATTTAGTTAGCCTTAATTTTATCCTTACAGCACTCCTCAGAGATAGCAAGAGACACCGTGTGTGTGTGGTTTCCATGGTAGAGTAGGGATTTGAACCTGGGTTTCTCAGATCCTAGTCTGACACCTTAACCACTACATCATGCTGGAGAACAACCAGGAAATTGTTAATAATTTAAGCTAATTAAAACATCAGTATTCAGGTTAAATTGCCATGTTGGCACTTGGCGATAAATAAGTGGGTTTTGGGTTGCAGTTTGGGCACTCCGTCTCTAAAAGGTTCGCCATCACTGCACTAACTCAAAAATGTTGTTGAAGCAATTTTTCTTCTCAAATAGCTGCTGATAATGCTTCTTTGAGAATAACAAAACTTCCTGATGAGGGTTTTTCCTCATTACAATGTTAAATATAGAAAATTATACTGCATGACCTTCACTGTAATTCGCTTATCACCAAAACAAAGAAACATTTTACATAATGTTTCTGACCATTATAAAAAAAGAATTGTCTCTCTACACAAGTCTTTGGACTAAGGGCCAGATCACCCAACCATCAAGCTCATACTATTTGGCTCCAGAAAATACTACTGCTACAGCATACAGAAGTAAATTTGGACCACCACCGCAAGTATTCCAAGAATCCAGATTTTGTGATGAATTTTACGCCACCTCTGCACCATGCCTCAGGAGATGACCTTCGTAATAGAAAATATTCACATAGGTGTTGGTCAATAAAATAATAAAAACCAGAGAGACCACTCACCATGACGTGGGAAACCCTCCCTAAGGAATAACGGTCTTTCCTTCAAAAAGGACCAGTGTTTCAGGTGCTGAGACATTTGTTTTTAAACCTTATTGTGCCATTGCAACTTTTTCAGATGCTATTAGATGGGCCAAAGTTAGGATATGATGACTCACAAGAGGCTCTGAAGGACAATGGACTTTGCCGATCCAGATCAAAATGACTAATAGGTTTTGCTGACTCTAAAGCCATAATTGGCAAACACGTCCCTGAAATAAAAACGCCTCTTAGCATCAACTGTGCCTGAAGTGGTTTTGCTGTCTAGCAGTGAATTTAGGCCATGTTCCATCACATGACTGAGATCCTGAAGCATCTACTTTCGGTTTGCTTCCCAAGTTCAATGCAAACTGCTGGTTTAATGGTCTGTGATATATGTACCTGCTGGGCCCCCTCCTCCAGTATAAGCTCGTGAGCATGCTGCACATATCACAACTGGGGATGCTTTACAGTCCCAAAACTAAGAAATCAGGACAATTTGATCTCATATATGGGTTTCTTTCAGGGGCTCCCCCAGTACTTTGGAATGGGCAAAGAAATCCAAAAGTGTCACCTCTGGCCATCTTTACCAGAGGGGGGAAATACAGGGCTGAATTATTTTTAAAGTATTTGAAAACTGACCTGCTGTTATTTTGATTGTTTGAATCTATTGTTACTGGTTTTTACAGTATTTCCGTATGTCCAGAAACTGCTTTGAGTGTATGACAGAAAAAAAACATATAAATATTTTAAACACGTTAGACAGTCCTAACAAAATCGCTTTAGGTGTAAAAGATCTATCCTGTATGGACCAATCTGTGTCATAACATAAGAAAAGCCATGCTGGATCAGACCAAGGCCCACCAAGTCCAGGAGTTTGTTCACGCAGTGGCCAACCAGGTGACTCTAGGAAGCCCACAAATAAGGCGACTGCAGCAACATTATCTGCCTGCGTTACACAGCACCCAAAACACTAGGCATGCTCCTCTGATCCTGGAGAGAACAGGTATGCATCATGGCTAGTATCCATTTTTACTAGTAGCCATGGATACCCCTCTCCTCCATGAACATGTCCACTCCCCTCTTAAAGCCCTCCAAGCTGGCAGCCATCACCACATCCTGGGGCAGGGAGTTCCACAATGTAACTATGTGTTGTCCTCAAGTTTTTTTAAAAAAATAAAACCATTTACAGCAAAGCCATTTCTCATTGCAGCAACATGGGAACACTCCTGCAAACTGTCTCATGTCTGAAAAACCTCCAGTTTCCAGAAGACTCTTGTAATTGTAGAAGTCGCATTAGCCTCAGCCACTTACTACTCATCCAAGATGTTTTCAAATGTGCACGTACCCCCATACCTTTAAGTTGCAAAGCTGTAATATGATACACTTAAAAACAATCAAAGATTCAAGGACAGGCAGACACAATGTAATGGGTTAGTTTCTCATGCTACTAGAAAAGTTCTACCAAAGATAACAGGCCTGCCCTGTTTAATAATCAGATGTCTGAGTGACCAAAAGCCCTCCCCTCCAAGCCCAGGAGATTAAAAATTATTTTATGAGACAGGTCCTTAGAGAACAGCAAAGTGAGTAAAGACCAAGCCTGTTAGGGATAATCCCAGAGGTGGAACCAGCCAATATTTCTATATAAGGTAGCCCAGAATAGTCATGTAAAGAAGCGGGAAGATCCACCGCTTCTAACCCTCAAAAACACCAGTAATCAAATCCTAACAGATACCCCCCCACACACTCCGATATAGACATCAGGGGAGAATTCCAGGTGTGCAAGTTCCACACTGCAAGCAAATCAGAGAGACCTGGATTCAAGCAGCAATTCCGCCATGCAAGTATTACGCATCAGTCACATTCCCAATTTACAGAGGAAGCACTGTTGAGTCTTTAATGCCTTTAAAAATACATTAGCAGCAGCTGCAGCTTGGAATTAAATTTAATAGTACCTCTCCATCTGAGTCCATGATCAGCAGTAATCACCACTAACATGGCCCTTGGTCACGCAATTAGTAAAACTAGTTACCAGCCACTGGCACAGAATAACAAAATTTTAAAAACCATAATACTGATGAAACTCCGGCATTGCCTCCCAAATAAACTGATAAACAATATTTCTTGTTTTATTTTTCATCTTAAAGGAAACTGCCAGGAACCATAAAGGACAGCAGCAACAGAATCAGATAGCAAGACTGTGTTCACTCTGAAATTAGGCAGTTCTCCCAGAAAATACTTTTTTGGCATCTTCCACTAGTTGTGCAACGAGGCTGTTCTTTTGCTTGAGTGCATTTTTTGGGGACAGAGACTTCCTAAAGATTTCATCTATCCTGGAAACCAAAGACAAATATAGAATGCTTCTCCTTCCCCTTTGAAGCAGCTCACAAATGAAAGGTACTCCGGAAGGGCCAATTGATTCTTGCTTTGAAATCTGAGTATGTATTTTGGAAAATGTTCCTCAAAACACATTTGAATTTCAAAAGAACAAACAGTAAAGAACACAAAGGCTCCTCTGTTCTCAGAAGTTTAAAATCAGATTTTTTTAGAAAGATAGTAGCTGCTTCATGAGGACATATAAGAATGTTTTACAGGGCAATGCTAAGATTATTGACTTCAGTTGGCTTAGGAGGGTGTAACTGTGTTTATTAGTGTAACCGACACTATTAATGAAATAACCACCATCATTTTAAAAAGAGCATGTGTACATTTGTGCACACACTGAACAGCTAATGGAAAACAGTGTTTCAGCTAAGACAGAGATCACTCTATAGAGACTGCTGCAATAGCCTAGTTATACATGAGCTATTCCAGGCCTCTAGCTGCACCAGAGGCCATCTGGCCTCAGCCTGCAAAGGAGGCCTTGCCACCGGCCCCTAAAATAGCCACCAGGTCTCCGCTGGGCAGGCCGCAGACCCAAGGCCCCTATCCCCCCAGGGAACACTCTCGCTCTACAGGAACTGCAATGGCAGAAGGCCCAAGCAGAGGTGGTCCAAAGGAGGCAAAGTGCTTGACCGGCTGCATGCAACCCCACCCCAGAGCCAGGCAGTGAGAACAGTGACTCTTTGCAGGATCCTGACTAGAGATGGGAAGACCTGCAAAAAGACGGAAGAATTGTTTTTTCCCCATTTTTTTCCAAAACCATTTTCCTCTGGGAAAAACCGCCTTTTGGAAAAAAGGGAAAAAACAGGGGGAAACTGTGGTTGTTTTTTTTCCGGTTTTTCCCCAGGCCTTCCCATCTCTAATCCTGACCAAAACACAGTGCAGCCACAGGAGATCAACACCTGCCAGCAGAGCAGCTGAGCCTGATGATTTCCCAGCCTATTTAGGCTGAGGCTTGGGAAAGCTGCCTTGCTGAATCAACCAATCCACTAGGTGCAAGCCTATCAGTCAGATCCAGCCGACTCCTTGGCCTCTGGTTCCAGCTCTTGGCTACCAGCACTTGTCAATGTTCCCAAGTCTCACTATGTAGACCAGAGGACACTGCTCCAGAGGAGAGTGGATGGGCCATGCCTGCAGAATACAGGACACCTTTTTTGGGGGTGGGATTCTAATACTATTTGGCTCTATTATTTCCTATGGGAACTCTTTCCAGGTAGGCGGGGGGGAGGGGCTATTTTTAAGAAAACTGTACCAAAATTGTTGTGGCACTGATGATGCCTGTCTGCAAAGTAACCCCCAGGTTTCAAGTGAATTGAACTAAGCAGGCCAATTCTATGGGCCCCTGAACAACGTGTCCCCAGCCATCCTCTATTGTTTCCTATGGCAAAGAATAGCCAAAGACACAAGAGCAAGCAAAGAAACCACTGGGCAAAAGCCTCCCAGTGAAAGCAGAACCAACAAGCCAAATAGAATCAGGGGGTCCCAGCAGAACCACAGGGCAATGTGGCAAGCCTAACATGACCAAGGCCAAAACAGATAATCCAAGCCAAACCCATTCAACAAGGAGGGATGTACTAAAACAAATGACAGGATTGCCCATTGGGAACAATGTGAGATGCTGGAATGTCCACTGGACTGAAATGCATTATAGCACACAAAAAATGCAATGAAAATGCACAATGGATTTACAATAGGGGTTTCTGGGCTCAGATAGAATGCTTTGGGACTGGAATGACAGCCCCTGGGAGTAGCATAAGTGCTCACATCCTGGAATGACAGTGCCCAGAATGGGATTACAACCCCTAGGAGTAGAGAAAGTATTCTGGGTAGGGTTGCCAACCTCCATGTGGGGTCTAGAGATATCCTGCTGTTACAACTGATCTCCAGACTACAGATTTCCAGACCTTTCTCCCTGGAGAAAATGGCTGCTTTGGAAGGTGGACTCTATGGCATTGTACCATGCTGTGTGCCCTCCCCTCCACAAATCACACCCTCTCCAGGCTCCACACATCCCAAATCTCCAGGAAATTCTTAAACCAGAGCTGGCAACCCTAGTTCTGGGCCTGGAATGACAGCTCCCAGAGTGGAATGACTGTCCCTGGCAACAGATAAATTGCTTTAGAACTGGAATGACAGGCCCCAGAATGGAATAATATGCTCAGGTATAAAATCAGTGATCTGAGACTGGAATGCCCACAGCAGTTTATCTGGTTTCAAGGACTGTCATTCCACTTGGGTGGGGGGTGTCTTTCAAGTCCCAGAACACCTCTGCTACTCCCAGTGACCATCATTCCAGTTCCAGAGACGTTTATCTGGTTCCAGAGACTGCCATTCCACTGTGGAGTCTTTCCAGTTGCAGAACACTTCTCCTACTCCCAGGGGCTGTCATTCAACTCTGGGGGCTGCCATTCCAGTCCAAGAGCAGTCTATCTTGGCCCAGAGGCCCATTCTAAATTTGTTCTGCTTTTTCATTGCAAGCTTTGTGTGCTGTAATACATTTCAATGGAGCCCATGCAAGTCAATTGGCATTCCTGTTTAGTATCACACACCTGTGGCTTCTGAGAAGATGAGAAGGGTGCTGACAGAATTCTGTCCTGCCCCCCAATGCCTTCTAAGGATCTAACTATACCTTGCCTTGTACTCATGTCTCCTGTGTTTGTCCAGGTCATGTCAACCCAATATGTGCTGGGAATTCTATGCTTGGAACTTAATTCACAGATACACCTGAGCCCAATCTGAACATAGCCTGTAGCATGCAAGGAGAAGGGGCCTAAGCCTGCCTACCCCCATTTTCCTGACTTGAAATGGATCTCACATGATTGAATACTACTCCATGCAGAAACTTTCCTCCAGGCACAAATTACCACTTCAATGAGAACAAGGCCAGAACCTTTTATTCACTGCAAGGGGGTGGGGGAAATAAGAAAATACAAGCAGTTAAGGGACACTACAGGAGTAGAGCAGATCATGTTAAACTCTGTTTCAACTCCTGTGGTTATTTGCACTTTTTTTTTAACTTCATCCTTTCCACAGAAGAAGAGCTGATTTTTATATGCCGACTTTCTCTACCACTTAAGGAAGAATCAAACCAACTTACAATCACCTTCCCTTCCCCTCCCCACAACAGACACCCTGTGAGGTAGGTGAGGCTGAGAGAGTGTGACCAGCCCAAGGTCACCCCAGCTGGGTGCATGTGTAGGAGTGGGGGAACCAACCACCAGATTAGCATCCACGGCTCATGTGGAGGAGTGGGAGATCAAACCCGATTCTCCAGATCAGACTCCACCACTCCAAACCACCACTCTTAACCACTATACCTCACTGGCTCCCTACATTCAGAACACCTTACAAAAAGCCAGTAAAGTCCCATTTAAACAAGTCACACATCAGATCTACTCCACTGCAATTACTTGGCATCAGAAATATCCATTGAAATTTCAGTTTTGAACTTTCAGAAAAGCTCTCTCAAACCCCCTCTTTAAAGCTGCAACAGACAGGCTCTCCTCTGCTTTCGGAAACTGATGCCACAAGGCAGGAGCAATGCCAATAAGTGCTCTTGAGCGGGCCGTGGAGTGCCACCTGCAGTGAAGGCACCGCTGGGAAAAGCTATTGAGCTAACAAGAGTTGGGACACAGCCACATACATGTTAAAAGGGTACATGAAAATATAATACGGTCTTCACTTAAATCATAAACTGCTTCACACAGAAAGAAATTAAAAAAGGAAAGGCAATCAGCCTACAGCAGCGACTTACAAACTAGATTTCAGTACCTGGTGATCTACGTTTCCTGTGGGAGCCCATATTAAAAAATGACAGAAACACAGGCTGTAGGTTTCAGTTAAAAATCAAATAATGCTTCATGTTGCTCACTTCTGTGAATACTATTAATTCAAGGAAAAAGGACTACAAAGGCCTGAGGGGTGAGACTGGAGAATTGCAACTTTGGAATACCCTTATTCAAGCCTTGGGGAAGCAAGACTTCCTCCATCTAACACTAAAAATTAGCATATGAAATACAAGGAAAGATCTGAAATAAAATCAGTGGGGCGTGGGGGTGGGGAGGTTGTATCCAAAGACTGCAGAACAGCTTCAGTTGTGCCTATATCTAAAAGTTAAAGGTATATATAGCTGTTGTGGATTAAAACTGCCACATTCAATGTCATTATACAATAGTGCACAGGGCAGTGTATGTGAGAATTGTGTGTGTGAAGTGCCATCAAGTCGCAGCCAACTTATGGCGACCCCTTTTTGGGGGGTTTTCATGGCAAGAGACTAACAGAGGTGGTTTGCCAGTGCCTTCCTCTGCACAGCAACCCTGGTATTCCTTGGTGGTCTCCCATCCAAATACTAACCAGGGCTGACCCTGCTTAGCTTCTGACGAGATCAGGCTAGCCTGGGCCATCCAGGTCAGGGATTACTAAGTAACAATATCATTCTCCTCAGATCCGGATAAAGCATTGTCAGTATCAGTCCAGGCTAACATTACCCGATTATCAGGCTCCGAGACTGCATGCTCCTCTTTTCTATCACAGTTCCACCTACCCATGTTTGATCATGCTTAGTCATAACTGCCTGTACCAACGCGGACTTGCTGGCAATACTAACAAGGGTTCATTCTTAAAGTTGGATATGCATCCTGGGTTAAAAGCAAACCCTAGGGTTTTATCCATCATGAAAATTAATATGCCAAGTACTACTATTAATGAGCGATAAATTAAATTAGGGTTTGACTTCTGGGTAGGTTATAACTAGTAAAGCACGTTGTTTGAAGGACTCCTGGCACTCATGAAAAATGACAGCATTGGTACGAGGAACCACCTTTTGTAGCTGTCATTATAATTCAAGGCCGACTTAATGAAAATTGTTTAGGAGACAATAAAAGGTGAGAAGGTCGATAAGCTGAGTAATTTGAAAGGCTGAAGGAGCAGGCACGCTTGCCTTGTAGAAAAGATTTTAAAAGAACATGTTGACAACCTTACTTTGCAGGACACAAAATATAGGAGAGGAAATGCTAGATTTAGTTAACAGGGAATAAAAGGTTTAGGACAAGGAAAAGTATCCTAACTATTAGCAGTTACAGTTTCCTCAGGAGTCTTTTCCATTGCTTATCTCTTTCCTTGGGAATGTATTATTTTCTTTATACAGCAGAGATTGCTGAATGATATGATAGGCTGTATTTGTAGGGATACCATGCACAGGGGGGAAGGATACTTTATGCAAAATCTTTGGCAGCAATTTTGGCTATTGCAGTAAAAGGGCTCAAGAGGTGTCCACATAAGGAACGCACTGCCCTCAGTCTAAACATGCTTCATTTGTTCTGAGAGCAAGGGCCCCCTATCTTTTTTTGAGCCTGGCAGCACCTTTGGAATTCTGACACTAAATGGTGGGGGCACCCAAAAAAAAACAGCTACCACAGGAAGTGGGGACGCATCCACAAAATGTCAGGGGAGTGAGGGTTATGAAAAACTGCAATAGTAGCCCTTCAACATTTCAGGCAGAAGCTCTGCGTGTCTAGATGCCTTTAAAATCAACATATTGTTTAAAAATATTTTCTTGCACACACACACAAAGTAACCATACCACCTCACCTGGCAGTATATTCATTTTGCAGGCTTCTAACACACTTACACAAAAGTGAAAGGGGGAAATGGTACTTCTGGGTATTCCCTTTCCATGAGCCATTTTCTTATGAGCCCAGCCGTTTTTAACCTGCAGTATTACTAGTAAAAACATGATACTTCTTGCCCATGTGTATAGTACGAGAGATTCTGTCCAAATTTTGATTAAAAACATTTTGAGAAGTGGATAAAATCTGATGTAGAGATGTTATCAACTTCTACCTGAATTATAAAAAATACATTCAATCAGGAAGATCTGATAACTTCAACAGAAGTTCCAGTTGGGTTAATTAAGCATTTCAGCCATGCTGTCCTAACTTGTTTAGTCAGAATCAAGTCCCACTGTGTTTTTAGAATATCACTCTACTATTTGTACAGGGGATATACTTTATATAAAGCCACTATCAGCATTATACTATGAAGAGCAAAAACTCAAAAGAGCCCCACCTGGCACTGTCCACTTTCTAAAAACACTTGGCGGGGGCCATGGCACCCATAGGCACTATGTTAGGGACCCCTTTCTTAGAGACATAACATAGTCAAATCTGATTGGCTATATCATTTTCCCAGAAGGCAACTACACAGTAAGTATGGTTACAAAATGGTGCCAAAGCTGTGACAGATAATGGAAATTCTAATGGTGAAAGTGATCAAAGGAGGTGATCAACCAACAAGTTAGAGTTGGTGGACATTTCAACCCCAAAATTTAGGGTCTCAATCCAACAAGAACACTATTTTCCACCCAAAAATCAAAACAGAAGACATGCCTTAGTATTTTTCCTTTTGGCCATCCCTGTATTTCCACCTTATATTTTCATATATTGTAAGCTTGTGGACAAGATCAATATCTTTGTTTTAATTACTGTACACCGCCTAGCCACCTATAAGTCCTAAACAAATGTTTATTAGTGGAATGACAAATTGCCTTTTGAGATTCAGGAGTTCACAGTTTACTACAGGAGAATAAATAATTCAAATCCACCTTCAAGTCATTAATGTAGTAAGGGGGCAGATGAGGGAACCACTCTTGATATCCAGAATCACGCGGTCATTTCTGCCATAACATGGTAGTTGCATTCCTAAAGATTTCCACATTATATATGGGATATAATTATCCCATATGAAATAATGTAATAGGAGCTGGAAACATTCCAGACCCCAGCCCGGTCTAACACATTTAATCCAACTGCTAGATCAACACTGCCTGTGTTTACTATATAAGTGGGTTGGATCCAACCAGTTTTCCACAGCTGAAAAAAAAAACAGGCTACGCTGGGGAAAAGCTATGCTGGGAAACATGAGGCCTGCATGGGCAAAAGCCACATGGGACAGAAAGTGTTATAAGGAAGGAACTAATTGAAAAAAGCTGGCTAGACCCAGCCCAATGTGTTACTGTGCTAATATCAATCACAGTGAAAGCAAACAATAAAAACCTTAAATCAGTTTACCTATGATACATGAAGCAGGTGTCAACATAGAAGAGGGGGCTTTTCATGTAACACACATGACAAGACAGAAGGAGAATGACTTGCTGTGACTGGCAGAGGAGAGATGGATTTGAAATGATGGAAGAGGAGGTTGAAGCTACTCAAACACTCTCATAGCCTGCACTAGGATTCAAACTGCATGTTTGGGATGTACTCCCCTTGTGACACACCACAAGGTGCACAATACATGCACTTCTGCCACCTGTACCGTTGGGTTTTCTGACGCAAACAGCATTCAAGCAATTATTCTTCCATCATGTTCTAACCAATATGAGTTCTAGAACTAGCTGCATTTCATCTTTCTAGAGATTTACTTAAATAATCTTTCCATTCACCTATATGTAGTCACAACCTCTCAATATCCATTTGCCAAAACCACTGAAGTATTCTTTACATTCTAAAGCAGGTCTTCACAGCTGTAAGCGCACTCAATCAATTTTCCCACATAGCAGTGAATCATATCAGAAAAGACCCCCCCCCAAAAAAAGTCTTTCATATAATGAATAATGTTCAGTGTGTTCAAAGAAAATACATACTTCTATTTTGTTTTTGTTAGTTGTAATTTTCAGACTGAGTTCAATGACCATTCAGTAAAGTTAACAGAACTTAACAAATGTGTACTTCACTATAAAATAGGCCACTGTTCTCTTGTAGTGGAGTGCCAGTGGACATAGAACATCTAGCATATTCACAGGACAATGCTCCTTCTAATAGAAACAAATGGGTAATCATTTTGGGAAAATAACAAATTACTTCATGGTTGGAAACTGAAGCCAATATTTTGTTTACAATTTGAAGTACGGGTGTTGGTCTGGAGCATGAACAGCAACACACTGAACAGAAGAAGACATTTCATTCTGTGAGCCAGAGAGAGTGATGTGCAGCGTTTTATATATACACACTACAGGTTGTGCATTTGCAGAGAAAAAGTAGGATACAGACAATGGTTACTTATGTGGTATACAGATGCTTCCAAAAATCACTTCAGTAATTTGGGACCCAAAAATGAGTCAGTCACCTGTTTCTTGCAATAAAGCTGTGAATGGAAAAGGCTGAACTTATGTCCAGTAACTGTACGTTGATGTGAACACACACTATTCTATTTTTAGGATTATTTAGTATGATATTAGGCTACAGATGTTATTTATGCATACAGCACTTGAGTGCATTAGGTAGTTCTATATTTTCAGTAATTCTTCCTGAGATTCTGGACCTTAGGACAAGGAATCTTGTTCTCTCATGGAAGCAATCTACTCATATATTATGAAATATGTGCTCCACATTCTCACAGATTTTGGCTCAGTCAGAGGTACCAATCTCAATCCAGAGTCAATATAGAGAATTCAAGTGCAGAAGTCAGATGTGTGTCCAACAACTGTGTACATGTCACACTGACCTGATTCAATCCTCATATACAAAACTGCTTGCTGAACTGCCACTTCCTTGTATGTATAATAGAGCAGCACGAAAAAGGCATTTTTCACACCCATTAAAAGTTTGCCATTTTGTCTTTGCCTTTTCTCCATTATGATGTTCTGCCAGAAGTAAACTACTTTCTATTTCCTTATACCTTTGTCTAGAAAGTGCAAGATGATTCTAATCCCAAGCAGAGTCAATAAAAATCAATGATTTAAAAAAATAATAATCAGATTTTAAAAAATTTAATCAGATTTTTAAAAAATAAAACATTTTTGAGGAAAAATCAATCTAGTTTAAATAATTTTCTATTTAAGATACATTATAGTCCAAAGGGTATTCTCCATAATTTCATAATGATCTATATATTTTTAATAGTATAACCAAATCAGTATTTTTTTGATAACTGTACAGCTAATCTGAAAAGTTATTATTCTAAAAATGAAACCATCATCTGGTTGTAAATATTAAGATATACCAGCAAGAATGAGCCTTTCTGTAGAAAACCATGACTGAAATCAAATCTTACTGCCTAGTAATTTAAATCATGATTTAAATTGATTTGATTTAAATCAAATCTACCCTGATCCCAAGCAAATAAATAAAAAATGGCACCAGTTCACTGGGAAGAACAGTAACGCTGACAATTAAGGCATCTACTTTTAAAGTTTCATTCCCCATGCACCATGATCAGTATATCTACTTGTCAACATGGCCAAATCTATGGATAGTTAAATCCAGAGACTGGCGCAATGAACAGACAAGACAGATCTTAAAACCCTCCAAACTGATAGAATCAGTAGCTTTAAGGAACCCACTACAATATTGCCAGGCTTGAAGTCTTAGTTTCCGTCAGTAAAAGGCAGGGGGAGATGGGGCCTGGCCCTTTCAGGGGCTATATGTTAGCCTTGGAGCAAGTGCTATATGTTAGGAACAACCACATGACTTTTGTGACTCACCAGGCCCAGCTGCTTGCTACTGTTCAACAGCAGCCACCCCACAAAAGCCAGTGTAGTGTAGTCATTACAGCTTCAAACTAGGATCTGGGAGAGCCAGGTTCGAATCCCCATCATGCCATGGAAATGTACTAACTTGAGCCAGCTACACATGTACAGCCTAACTTACTTACAGGCTTGTTGCCGATAAAATTGAGGAGAGGAGAACAATATAAGCTGCTTTGGGTCCTCATGGTGGGAAAAGGCAGTGTATAAATAAAGTAAGTAAATATCAATAAAGCCAAAGATGGAGGGAAAAGGTAGGTTGGTTGGTGGGTGGAAAGGAGAGAAAGAAGCAGGGACAGGAGAGGGTTATGGGGGCTACCAGAGAAGGGAAAGAGGAAATAGTGGGGGAAAGTTAAATGACATGGATTCTCACAAGTACTTGTGGGTCCCCTGTCAGCAAAGTTGTTAGCCCCATGGTAATATCAATCAAACAGGTCACCACAAGAGGTAGGTTGCTGTATGCCCAGAAAAAGCCCCCAAATAAGCAGAAAGCCACTATTTCCCCCTTTTCACTCCAAGGGCAGAGGGCAAAAGGACGTATGCTTCCGCTGCCCTGCAATCTTGTCAGCACAAGGGCATAATGCAAATATAAGCTCTTGTTCTGCCCAGTGGCTGTTAGGAAGCTATTTGCTTCCCTTCAGCCAACAGCACAATAGGGGGGGGGGAAATCAGGCAGCACTGGGGTACCCATTATCAGGCACATTATCACAACCTTCAGTTTCTACTTCAGTCAGGATCCGTTAAGCTGACTCTTTGCAACTTAATGGATCTCGAAAGAAGTAGAACTGAGAGGGCACACTGTGCCAAATCAACTACTCTTCCTCCACCCTTAGGGTGAAGGAAGACGAGCATCAAGCCACCAGTTCTCTTGCAGTTAAATGGCTCCCTCAGTAACCATGCCAGGTTGGGGGAGGGGGGGGGAGACAGGAAAGAAGTTCTTCTCTTCTGATACACCAGGAGTACTCCACTTTGTTCTAGATAGTGGCTCAGAAAGTAATTCAAATATCCTATCACCATAGGTGTCCAAGTATGATCAATATCTACCTTGTTTCAAATATACTGGGAATGCATGGTCAACAATTTAATTCTTCCTTCAGCTAAGGGGAGACAGATATAGACAGGAGAAAGTGGTCACAACAATAACATCAGGACAAAAGTTGCCAGTTTTTTCTCCAGTGAAACGAATGGTAAGCTGCAGTACTGCAGTCAAAAGCTCTGCTTACGACCTCAGTTTGATCCCGGAGTAAGTTGGTTTCAGGTAGCTGCCTCAAGGTTGACTCAGCCTTCCATCCTTCTGAGGTCGGTCAAATGAGTACCCAGCTTGCTGGGGGTAAAGTGTAGATGACTGGGGAAGGCAACGGCAAACCACCCAGTAAACATACTCTGCCTAGTAAACGTCGGGATGTGACGTCACCCCTTGGGTCTACCTTAAAAGCACAGGGGACTACCTTTACCTTTAATAAACACGTCTGGCAAAGGTAGATGGCTCTAGGCTACTTTAATTTACTTAAGTTTTTTAACAACTGTGAAAAACTGTCAGCAAGACAGAATGGTGGCGAATTTGTTTTTTTAAAGCTCCAATCAAACAGTGAAAAATATCCTAGGGCCATTTCATATATTATAGCAAAATGGCTACTGAAGGGAAGCAAATGCTCATTTGCAGCAGAAGCTCTGTATGACTCTATGGGTCATTACTATGATGTGGGAAGTTTTCACACTAAACTCCCAACCTTGTGAGGGCTGCCTACCTAATAATGCAAATCCACACAGTATATCACAGGACATATCCCTTATCCTGAAAACAATGCACACCAATGAAGAATCTCATTCAAACCATAGAGTAAGACGTACCAATTAAGCAGGGAAGCCTCACTAGGGAATTGCCAATAGGTTTACCTGGACAGACGGAGCAACTGAATCCTCGGTACATTTAAAATTTAGCTTAGGCACATCATTAACTAGATATATAGTTTTAATTTACCTTCTCCCATAATGGCACTTCCGTTATTCAAACTTGAACAACCATAAAACAACACTCAGCTATAGCTTTTCAGTCTCCCATGATAAGCATTAGCTGGTTTATTTCAGCCCGCCTCAGCAGGTTAAGTACAGAGCAGCACCACAGGGGGAGAGTTTTCCAATAAGATTGTTGGTTCCCAAAAGCAGAGACTCCCTTGGATTATGACTGAGAATCTCTGAAGTATGGCAGCACTGCTGAAAACCCATGCAATGCAGGCAGGTTAAGAGAAATGTTTCCAGGACAAACCCCAAACAAGAAGTCGTTTCTAAAGCCAAAAGTGAAGAAACGCAAAACAAGAATATTTAAAATTTAGTCAAGGCCACTGAAGCCTATAACATGTTTTTAGTTAATGACATCTGTACCCCTATAGGAAAAAAAAAACACTGCTACACATAGGACAATGGCACATACTGTAAACCCAACTTCCCCTTAAAAATGCTTTAGGCTGCAAGAGAAGAAAACACTAATATCTAATCAGGAATATCACTTCAAATGACACAAAAGCAACTCATTCAAGAGCAAGTTTGATCCCAATAGAGGCTAAATATTGTCAATTAAGGGATTATAAAGATGCTTTTCATCTCTAAATAGAAAGCCAAAACACACATGCACCAGAGAGACTAAACCTGACTTTTCTTCACTAAATCATTTTACAATACAGGCAGCAACTTCAGCCACAGACAGTTCATTAACGACTGCCCAGAAGTAAAAGGGGGGAGGACTTTAGGCTTTGATTTTGCATTAATCCCCAGCGTTCTTACAGATTCGGTTAAAAGACATAAGGATATTTAGGCATAGTATTTTCAAATAGAACAAGTGAGCTGCATCACCAGTATATCTAAGAGTAAACCAGCTGGTCCATGCACATTTAATGAAAGCAGTAAAACCAGGCCACCCACAGGCAAGGCAGGGCTCTGTATAACTAGGAGGCTTTGCAGGCGTACAGGAAAAATATATCGGTAAGCTAATCAGAAGGGAACCCTCAAAAACTAAGCTGGTGAGGACTAAAAGACAGAGAATGTTGACAGCAGCTTTTTTTTGCTGGCAAGTCACAGCTGATTTATGTTCAGAGGCGGTTTGCCATGGCCTGCCTCTGTGTAGCAACCCTGGTATTCCTTGGAGGTCTCCCATCCAAATATTAGCCAGGGCCAACCTTGCTTAGCTTCTGAGATCTGACTAGCCTGGTACTATCCTGTTAAAAGGGAGAAAATAGGGGCAGGGGGAATTAGCCTACTCAAGACCCTGAAAGAATATTGGAGGTGAAGACTTTGGGGGTGGGATTTCCAAGTTGTCCCTCCCTTGCCATTCCTCACAAGCCCCCAAGCTTGTAGACTCCAGTTGCTACCACACAGAGGGAAGAGGCAGCCATTTGCTGAATGGACTGCTGAAGACAAGGCTGCCCATGGAAACACAAAACAAGTGATGCCATCTCTATTTCATACCAGAAATAGTCCTTAATAGCCACTGGATTAGTTTTCTGGACTTCTACCAAACATCGACAATTAACTCAATATGCCCTACATACACCCTGGCGAAGGTCTTTACCTAGGCAAATCAACAGCTTTGGCGCAACAATGTGTTTTGATGTCAGCATTGGGGCAGGCCTGGGGCAGCCACAGGTACCACTATTTCCACAGAAGACGAACACTGTCACCACAATGGCTGGTTACAACTGGATTTCAACTACATACCTCAAAAGACACTGCTGACCTGGACAACATTCAAAATGAAGGGGTAAGAATGCCTGGCAAGGTGGAGGGGGAGATGCAGTTTCTCAAAGCATTGAAATTCCAAAGTGTACTGGGTCTTCTTCCCCCAGCGGTTAAGACCAGGTTGGACTAAATACCAGTGAGGGCAGATTACTCCCAACTGTGATTTTAGACGTCTGCATCCTTACTGTCCCATTATCCCAACGTGTCTTGGAAATCAGGGCAATCAGACAAAGTTACTGCTTATGCTTCTCTGCACATGGTTTCAGAAGGGATATCCTGTCCTACTCACTGTGTTAGAGTTAGAGACATGGCAACCTATTTCTCTGACCATGCTTCCTCCCCTTCCTCCCTATACCTACTGCTTAAAAAAAAAGCATGGAAGGTTTGTGCCACATCTGCCATCTCACCCATCTGCATACCCTCATTCCAGTGGTGCCTTCTCTTCCCTTGATCCCTAAGGGCAATGAGACAGCAAAATCAAAATGATGCTCCAGTTCCAGCCACTTAACAAAGACAAGGTCTTTGACAGGGGAAACTGATCCCCAAATTCAAAGGGGAGGATACAGATCATGACTGAAGAAGCGTTGGGTTTTATATGCCGACTTTCTCTACCACTTAAGGAAGAATCAAACCAGCTTACAATCACCTTGCCTTCTCCTCCCCACAACACACACCCTGTGAGGTAGGTGGGGCTGAGAGAGTGTGACTAGCCCAAGGTCACCCAGCTGGCTTTGTGTGTAGGAGTGGGGAAACAAATCCAGTTCACCAGATTAGTGTCCACCATGCTCATGTGAAGGAGTGGGAAATCAAACCTGGTTCTCCAGATCAGAGTCCACTGCTCCAAACCACCGCTCTTAACCACTACACCACGCTGGTCAAAGCATACCACATGTCTTCAACAGGGTGTTACCTTCAGATACAACTCAGGAACATGTCTATACTACCTGTACCAGGCAGATGGTGAAAGATATTCTTGAGGGCTTGTTGGCAGGAAGATATGTTTAGAGGAGTAAAAAGGGAAAGAGAGAGAGCACTGCTCTAATTTTATAAGCCACTAGCCCTTCCCTGTTTTGAGTCTTTCTACTGCATTTTTGTACTTGCAAGGTGCCCACTGGGAAGAGAAGCAGGATACCAATGAATAAAGAAAAAAGGAAAAAAATTAAAGTAAGTTTTGAGGAGGGAAAAGTGTTGAAAAAGTATGAGTATTTGAAAAACACTGATTGGATTCCACATTAATATATGCTGATCGTGGTTGCTCAGGGGTATGGAAAGTGTGGTTATGAAATTTAATTGTTTTCCCAGAGCCTTGAAAGCATCACAAGTAGTCAATGCTTCCAGAAAGGAGGAAAGAAAAATGAAAGACCACAGATTACGTTTTATAACCTCTACTCAACATGATCGCCAACTTCTTTGCCCTTGGAGGTAAATTTTCCTTTAGCTCTGACAGCCAGCATCTGTCTTTCAGATTTGGAAGACATCCATAATCTGCTCCACTGACTGCCGATGTGCTTCAAAGGAGTCAACACCATCATATAGAGCTGATCTAAGTGAAAAAAACAGCCAACACCATCAACTGGCAAAGAAAAAAAATAGATTTGTTGCTAAGAGCAGCTATCAATTAATGGGACAAAGTGATAGAAATGCCTTGAAACCAACCCCATGGTTTATAGCTCACAGGCATTTTGGACAATAGAAGGACAATTCCACAGCCACCTTATAGTTCCAAACATAAAAGTGGTAAAGGGCTTTGAAACAGATTAATCAAAATAGTGAAGGGGCAAGGCAGAGCTTCGTACAGACATAACCCAGGTTTAAAGTACTCAGTTAAAATTTCAATACCTTTATTGGCATACCATCGAAGTACTCAGTTATAAAACTCTGAGTAGCCTTGGATAAGTCACACTCTTCCCGACTTACGACTTCATGCTTTTCATGAAGATGTAGGACCCTTAGAAACCAACTTATTTATTTTTATATATACTTATACACACACACACACACTAATGGGAGACCTACAAAGAATTGGTAAGGGGATCTCATTTCCCCTCCCTTTCCCTAAAAGCCCCTATAGCCGTGTTGGCGAACCTATGGCACACGTGCCGCAGCCGGCACGCCAAGCCCTCTCTGTGGGCACGCGCAGAGCCGTCGCGTCTGCCTAGGGCTGTGCCGTGTTGCCGTGGTGAGGGCGCTGAGGGCAGTGCTCCTTCTCCCCAAGCCCATGCTCCCCAAGCCTGCGCTGGCGCCCTCTCTCTCCTTGCACCTGGGGCAAGCCTCTCCCTCTCTCTCAGCTGAGTTGTGGCCGCAGCTCAGATGTTTGTCGGGCACCCCGCCCCTCTTCAGTTTGGACGGGGAGGCTGTGGCGGAGCACCTTGCCACGCCCCCTCTCTCAGCTGAGCTGCGGGGCACCCCGCCCGTCTTCGGTTTGGACGGGGGAGGCTTTGGCCGAGCACCTTGCCACGCCCCCCCTCTCAGCTGAGCTGCGGGGCAGCTCAGCTCTTTGTCGGGGCGTCCCACCTGTCTTCAGAGGGTTCAGTCCTCTCTCTCTCTCTCTCACTCACTTGCAAGGGTTTTTTGGGAATTGTAGTTCACAGGAAAGAGGAGACAAGGCTGCAAAGGAACAAAAAGCCCCTGTTCTTTTATGGATCCTTCCTGTTCCTCCTTTCTTATTTCCCTGCTTCCAGGAATTTTCACGTAGAAGTGGGGAATCATCTTTGGTTCTCCTTTGTGGAGGGGCGTGTGCATGCGTGCAGTCAAGTCACCGCTGACTTAAGGTGACCCCACAGGGTTTTCAAGACAAGAGACCTTCGGGGGGGGGGGGTTTGCCCATTGCCAGCCTCTGTGTGGGCTGAGAAATTTCCAAGAGAACTCTTCAGTTTGGACAGGGGAGGCTGTGGCCAAGCACCTTGCCAAGCCCCCCCCTCTCAGCTGAGCTGCGGGCTGCAGGAACCACCGAGCTGCCCGCCCAGCAATCGTGCGGCTAGAGGGGAGGCTTTAGCCTCCCAACCATTGAGGGCAGGGGAAAGGGGAACCTGGCCATTCTCCACGGCGGGGGGGGGGGGGAGAGACAGCGCGCCCGCTCGCCCGCGCTCTCTCTCTCTCAGGCGCGCCGGCCCCACAGCCCGGCTGCCGACATGAGTGGGCGCAAGAGCAGGGGCTCTGAACCAAGTTCGGAGAGCCGCACACAACGGGCCAAAGAGCCGCATGCGGCTCGGGAGCCGCAGTTTGCAGACCTCTGTGCTAGCTAGAACAAACCAGTACGATGACACCCTTTTGAGAAAATTATGAATGAAGTAAGGACAGCTTATCCGCTGAACACCCTCACTACACAGCTGGTTTAACAGAATGTTCCTGACTCAGTGTAAAAAGAATGCCTCAACTGTTGGCACAGAGACAGGATCCTGAATCTAGGCCATATGAATGTCACTTCATTGTTGCTAGTGAAAGAAAGAGCAACTGCAATCAAACCCTTAGCCAGCACTGCAACAACATTCTGCCAGCTAAGCAAGCCTTTTTTAAAAAATTGGATGAAGCAGTCTTGCTGAGCATATACGTTCGACCATTTAAACATGTATAATCATTGACCACATTAATAATTATTCATTTTAGTTTGTCAGTTTAAGTACTTTGAGACTTCATTTCCAACAAGCAGTGTCACGAATGTAAGTCGCTGGCTGTGTGGCTCTCTAAATCTAACTAATGTAGCATAATTAAAATAAATCATAACAAATTATACAATTATACAATCATTGGGAAATGCCGTAAACTGATATAGATTTTTATCCCACCTATTTGCCCTTACAACCCTGTGAAATAGGCTAGGCTGAGAGGGTGTGACTGGCCCAAGGTCACCCAGTAAGCTCCATAGCTGAGGATCTGAACCTGGGTCTCTGATGTCCAAGTACAATGTTGACCACTAAAGCATGCTAACTCTACATGTACTATTTGTAGCAACCTAAATTGCCAGTTTACGTGTATCATATGTAGCAGCCAAATTGCCAGTTAATATCAGTTATTGAGTAATTAACAGAAGTTTCAGGAGGCAACACTACCATTCTTGCAATAACTAGACAAGACACAGCAAGCAAGACTGACTGCTTGGAACCATATGTTAAATATCTTTAAATTACTGAGCTACACAACTCCTGCAAATTGCTTAGCTACTTTAACACTGAATGGCGAATACCTCTTAAGAATCTGAAAAGATGTTAGACCAGAAGCTCAGTGTGTTTTAAAAACAAACAAATTGAACCCTTAACACAGCTGTATATAGACAAGAGGAGACACTAATGGAAACATTTAGCCCTCAGTTTTGAAATGCCTCATCTTCTAGAGGATATTTCATGCTACCAAGCAATGGGTTACTTGGAAAGTGCCTGTATCACATCACAGAAACAAAGGCTGGTATGAGATTTCTATATTACTGTCATCCAAACTTAGGCAAGTTAAAGCAAAGTTTCTCAAACTTTTTGAACTCTGCTCCCCCTGATAAACTCTCTTTTCGGTGTTGCTACTCAGTCAGGACTGTCTATTCCACATGCAAGCATGCAAAGATCATTGGATGAAATAGTGTGCATAGCAGTATGCAGTAAATTCCATGGAGTGGGGTATTAATCCCAACACTGGCATTAGAAGTCCCCAAACCCTGCTAACTATTAACAAGAAATCAGAAAGGCAGCAACTTTCCCTAGGCTTTCTTCTTACCGTTATCCTATGAATCTAGTGTAGGTCAGAACATGTCCTCTACGAGGGGCATTCAACCTACCCAGGTGTTGGCTAGTTTCATATCCACGACAGAGGTTTTATGGCTCACTCCCCTCCAGTGGTCCATGTCCCCAAGGGGGGCCTGCCCCACAGTGAGGGTTCAGGACTTGTAGCCAAGGAACAATTTGTTTTTGTTTGCTTGATTTAGAGAATCTCAAGACACAGCAAAGAGCTGACATGCATCTAAATGAAAAACCTTTCATATTTAGTTTACTACAGGTATATTATATAGGTTTAGCAGTCCAAACATCAGCATATTAACACAGAGAAAGGCTGTATCTACTATATCCATTATTTATAATCTGCAGACAATTGATTTTGCTTCAAAAGAATATTTTATGCTGGAGGGAACTATGGAATAGTACTGGTAAGATCCTCTGCAGAGCCTGGAATCTAAACTGTCACCTCTCCTTTTGCAAGGAACTGTGCCAGAAAACACACACACAAGCACGTAATAATTCAGATCTTAAGAAAGCATTATCTTACATGGGAACCAGGAAGCGGATATTGTAGTTGCCTTTGCTTATCTAGATCACCCATTTATCTTAAACAAAATAGTCTGCCTTTCAAAAGCTTAATGTTCAAGAATTAGCATGCAAGGAGGAACACCCATGATGTAGCTGCCTCAGCCAAGATAATATACTTACAGCTGCTGCTCCATGACTTTAGCAAGGATTTGATGTTAATTTCAAAAAGCACAGAATCCTGTAGGCTCAACATCATGCTTCAGAGAGCTGCTGCTGCAGCGGCTACAATTTTGTTGGTATGGCTTGTCTAACGGTCATCCCCTTTTTGCTCTCAGGCAACAGAGTTTTGGCCCACAGCACCGGCACTTCATTACCATGCAGTCTCCGAGTGACGCACAACTATAGTGGAAATGCTGCTGAATGCAGATGAACTCTCCAGTGAGGAAAATAAAGCTTATACGTTTGTCATGAGTACCCTGAAGGACATCTTCATATTTCCTGAGGCTGGCACACATCAATCCCACATGCAAGAACAAAATTAGAAAAACAGCAATTTGATTTATAGCTTTTGGTTGGTCACCTTGCTTTTTAGTACACACACGCCCAGGTAAGAGTTTAGAACTTCAGACTGCAATGTATTGCAGTAGCTCTAATTGTTGCTAGAAGAAAAATGGATAATCAAAAAAGAGCCTGTCTGTAAACTGCAAACAAAATATATTGTTACTCTATATTAGATTCCAACTTCAGCATTGCTATTGTTTTGCATATCTTTAGAATAAATGCAATAATTCCATTTAGCCAGTCAATAAACAGCAACTTCTCAGACTGCTTGTGAAGATGAAGAGTATAACATCCTGTTTAATCCACTGGGGATAATGCCAGCTAATGGAATGGGAGGGGCAAGGTTACTGTAACTACTGGCTTTCTAAAATTACTTAGTATAACATTTTTCCTGACTCTCAAGTATCTGATGCATCATTTCCGAAACACAGTGCTCACTTAAGACACACGCACGCACACACAGAAATGGAAGTATTCTACTTAGTGCCAACAAATATAATTTCTGGTTACTGTAACTCCGGATAAAAGAGACTTGACATTGTTCAACAAGGTTTTATTTTTTAACCTTGTCTGGGTACTTTGTAACTCTTCTGAGCTCCCTCATGACAAACAAATAGATGAAGAGGTTCCAGTGCACCTAAAATGCTAGGGCACATCTTTCATTGGTAGCAACGTTCCCATTTCAGAAGAAACAGGAAAGTAAACCAGGTGTACCAGATCCTGACTCATATGTAAAAAGGAGACCACTTTTAAAAAGAAGGTAGTGTCCAGTCTCATAATTTCCTTGTCAGGATGAAAAGATAAGGCAGGTTTGATTGCAAAAGAGAGAGCTTACTTGCTCTTCTTGCCAATATAATAGTTACTAAAATGATAGTCTTGATGGATAGTAGCCAAAGATTACATGTTGCCATGCGTTCAAAAGGGACTTCTCATTACCAATGGAAAAACACAAACATCAATTTGAAGAGCAGTCCGTGAATAGGTAGGTAAGCTTTTCTTCTTCTTAAATGTGCAATCTGTATTCACATTCACTCAAAGAACTGTTTGGACATTTCAAAAGACATACTGGAAGTGTTGGGTAATAGCTCTACAATCCAGAAGGAGTGATAACTGGTGGAAAGAACATTAACAATGTGAGATATGCAGATGATACCACATTACTGGCAGAAAATAGTGACGACTCAAAACGACTACTGATGAAGGTTAAACTAGAAAGTGCCAAAGGAGGATTACAGTTGAACATCAAGAAGACAAAAGTAATGAATTCTGAGAAATTACACAACTTTACGGTTGACAATAAAGAAACTGAAATTGTTCAAGATTTTCTATTCCTTGGCTGAAACATTGACTGAAAGGGAGACTGAAACCAAGGAATCAGAAGGAGATTGAGAATGGATGGGCAGCCATGAAGGAGCTAGAAAAGATCCTTTAGTGTAAGGGTGTGTTGCTGGTAACCAAGATAAAGATCTCATACTATAATATTCCCCCATTACTATGTATGGGTGTGAAAGTTGGACAATGAAGAAAGCCGACAAGAAGAAAGTTGATTCATTTTAAATGTATGGTGTTGGAGGAGACAAATAAGTAGCCTCTAGATCAAATCAAGCCTGAACTCTCTTGCAAAGGTAAAATGACTAAACTGAAGCTATTGTACTTTGGGAATATTCTGAGAAGACAAGACTCACTGGGAAAGACATGCTAGGAAAAGCTGAAGGCAGCATGAAAAGAGGAAGTCCCAGTATGAGATGGATTGACTCTATAAAGGAAGCCATAGCCCTCAGTTTACAATGCCTGAGCAAGTCAGTTAACAATAGGACATTTGGGAGGGCATTAATTCATAGGTAAAGGTAGTCCCCTGTGCAAGCACCGGGTCATTCCTGACCCATGGGGGGATGTCACATCCTGACGTTTACTAGGCAGACTATGTTTACGGGGTGGTTTGCCATTGCCTTCCCCAGTCATCTACACTTTACCCCCAGCAAGCTGGGTACTCATTTTACCGACCTCAGAAGGATGGAAGGCTGAGTCAACCTTGAGCCGGCTACTTGAAACTGACTCCCGTCGAGATCGAACTCAGGTTGTGAGCAGAGTTTTTGACTGCAGTACTGCAGTTTACCACTCTGCGCCACGGGGCTCTTCATTAATTCATTGGGTCACCATAAGTTGGAAGTGACTCGATGACACTTAACACACTAACTTAAGCAAGACTTTATGCCATTTTATTAGGGGCTGAAAACGCAGATTTACCACATTAAATGACTGCTAAATGGATTCTTAATGATAAAAATGCTAAACCAGATGCGTAGATGTGACGCAAATAGCCCAAAATATTATGCAATAGACAATTAATAGGACTGATACTATGACTCAAAGAAGTTGTCATGAAGCGCATGCATTTAGAAGCACAGGAGTGTCTTATTGACATTTCCCGGGCATATAAAAGTACATGATTCTCGTTGGCTGAACAGGAAGAGGTTTGATTTGCAATGCTACTAAAGTGCAGCTTGAGTACATCCAAGTGGCATACTCTCCCCACTTCCATCTTCAGTTAGTATTCTGTCTGAAGGCTATGTATAAAATGAATCTTGGAAACATGGAGAAATAAGGCAAACCATAGTTGCCTTGGCCAAAAGGACACGCTTGGAATGCAGTTTGTCCTTTGAAGGTGAGAAGAATGGAAAGACATACAGCAGTTAATCTGTTCAAGTGGTTCCAAAATGCATCTCCTTTCAAGCACTGACCTACTCCCACCTGGGGTAGAAACCGGGACCCTCGCAGTTTATCACTAAATCAAACATATCTTTTGTCAGGCAAATACCACTGTTTGGAAAACTAGATGAAATGTATTCTTGTCTATCCGCCATTTGCAAGCGATACAGCCTTGCCTACTTTGGGAGCCAGCCAGGACATTTTGGTGGTCTAGAAACTGAACTGCCATGAACAAAACATTGTACTGAATAAAGCTGTTCCATAACGAGCAAGTGAGGACACACAGTGTTGTGGATCCTGTTCCACCTTGTGCGTTGATGTAACATAATGCTGATCAATTTTCCATTGTGACTTAGACTGATTTGCTTTTCAGGATGGGATGAAACCATGAGAAGAGACAGAAAACATGCCTCTCCAACTCTGTGCTGGACCACGGTTGGATTAAAGAGTGGCCTTTATGCCTGTTGCCCATCCCCATAGGGATGCATCTGTGGTTAACACCAACTCCAGTAATTTCTGCATGAAGGGGTGGCTTCTCATCAAGTTGCTGCAGTTCATTCACCATTGGAGGGAGCATCAGACTATAAGGAACACATAGGGTGGGTGACTGATCTTGAAACTGGGCTGAACACCCAATGAAACCACAGTTGTAAAGGGTGCATATGCAGTCTGGTGAAGGGCATCACTGTTGTGCTAAGATGCCATAAGGCCTAATTGTCTCTGGAAAGTAAAATCAGTTGCTGGCTATGCAGAAATTCTGTGACCCAAAATGCAATGCAATTTGGTCTTCCAGAACGAATGTCCAGCCTTTCATGGCATCTAGAATTGCTCCTATGAATTGAAGATGATGGGAATGAATGAGAAAGAATTTCTTTACCATTAGTGCTAAATCTACCTGTAACCATAAGGTGAGTTGTCATTGACAAAGTAGCACACTGTAGCACACTGTAAAATGTATTAGTTAACAACCAATTGTCTACATAAGGGTACAAGAGTACATCCAAGAGAACATTTGGTAAAGTCTGAGTGATGTTGAAAAGAAGGAAGTGGTATCGAAATTGTCTGTGGCCAGTACTAAATTATTTTATTTATTTAGTGTATTTCTTATTCCAGTGGTATAGTGGTTAAGAGTGGTGGTTTGGAGCGGTGGACTCTAATCTGGAGAATCGGGTTTGATTCTCCACTCCTCCAAATGAGCGGCGGACTCTAATCTGGTGAGCCGGGTTGGCTTCCTACACATGAAGCCAGCTGGGTGACCTTGGGCTGGTCACAGCCACCTTAGAGCTCTCTCAGCCCCACCTACCTCACAGGGTCTATTGTGGGGAGGGGAAGGGGAGGTGATTGTAAGCCAGTTTGATTCTTCCTTAAGTGGTAGAGAAAGTCGGCATATAAAAACCAATTATTCTTCTTCTTATCCCCAGTGAGAACCCAAACAGGCAACTGGAAATGTGGTCATGAAGATCAAAATATCTCTGGAGCAGCATGAGGGAACTCAGCCAAGGGTGACAGGGTGGGTGGGTGGGGGAGTATTTCTTCATGTGGCATGGAAGCACCTTCTGTTCATGGATGTGGACTCTTTGCACCCAGCCATAAAATGTAGGTTTCGTTACCACAGGATTTCATCTAATCCAAATCAGGGACAATTGAGAAGTGTGCCTGTGCATGACTCCTATTATAAAACTCTATCATGCCTGTAGTCTTCACAGGATCATCTTCATACCTACCCAAGGATAATTTTGCCTAAGCTCAATAATTTACATGTTCTCTTAGATAAGGGACATTTAAAAAAAAAAGAGCTAGCAATATTTTAAATATGTGTAAGGCAAGCAAATTAGCTTGTGTAATTTGTTAGTAAGTTCTTGGCTCTTAATAGAATCAATTGATAAGATACTCTGGTAACTAGAACAGAACACTCAAACAAATTGCTTACAGCAGAACGTCCTTTATTCAAAACCTGCCTGTTTCTTTGCTTTCTGGAATATGTAAGAGAGGAAGTTCAATGTAATTCTAATTTGAGTAAACCAGCCAGTGTAAAAAAAAAACATCTATCCAACCTCAGCTGAATCACAGTAAAACAATGTTGACCTTATATGGAAATCTGCACATACATATCCATTTCTAGAAGGAAACCCTAACTCTAATGCTACCATAGATGCAAGTTTACATCTATTTGTGTCCTTAGTTGTTCTTTCAAGAAAATCTTGGTTATAACATCATGTAGTAACAAAAAGCTTCCTAACAGTACCAAAATCAATTCTAATTAATTAACATTATCTCCAACCACCTGCAGTGCTGCTGCTTCCCTATGGCTGGATCTGTTAATGTGTGAATCCAAAGCTAATCTGCATGGCTATCGTGGACTGTAGTTTGTTCTAGATTTGGATTCACACATTAATAGATCACTTCAGGTTACAATGGTTCCATATTAACATACCACACCCTCATTAGCACATTATCTTGATACTTACAGGACAATGATTAGCACATTACCTTTGATACTTTTTGCAGGACAATGATTCAGCTCAAACCCTACCCCTTTCTGACTATATATTACTCTTCCTACACACTTGACACTGAGAGACACTGTCCTTCAGTGTTACTCCTCTGAAGATGCCTGCCACAGCTGCTGGCGATACGTCAGGAAAGAAAATACCAAGACCACGGTCACACAGCCTGGATAACCTACAAAAACCAAAGAATCAAAGGTGAAAGTAGTTTCCATGTCAGCACTGCTGGCCTGACACAACAGAAGAAAGACTAAGACAGTGATGGCGAACCTTTTAGAGACCGTGTGCCCAAACTGCAACCCAAAACCCACTTAGTTATCGCCGAGTGCCAATGCGGCAATTTAACCTGAATACTGATGTTTTAGTTTAGAAAAAACAACTCATACGTTAACATCTTTTGCCTTAAAAGAAAAACACAATAACAGAGCTTTCAATGATACAAACAACTTTTTATTGAAAGGTAAAAGTTTGCATTTGGCATGCTTTTGAACAATTAATGTGATTTTTGCTGTTGTGTGCATGCTGATAATTTGTCCACCCTTGCCTCATACTTTGTAAGTTTGAGAGCAACACATGCAGCACTCAGGTCATCTGTTAGTCTGTTTCTGGTGTCAGATTTGATATAATTCAAAGCTGAAAACAGCTGCTCACAAGCATAAGATGATCCAAACAAAGTAAGGAAAGCAATCCCAAGTGCTTTCATTGACTTAAAATTATTTGGCAGAGAATTCCACACTTTAAGGATTTCATTTTCAGAACTAACTGTGCTGTCCTTTGGCATCCCTTCTATCTTCTCAAGTGTTCATTACCAAGTAGCAAGACTACCAAGAATCCCATTACAGCTTTCATCATAGAAATGACCCGTAACAGCACTCCTGGAAAATTAAAATTATCTGTTATCAAAGTCCACTCTGTAAACTCATAAACTGAGACATAATACAGAAATGTATTGCGCTCAAAAACCACCACCTTCTCACAGCTCAGATGAAACTGGGTTAAAAAAACAACACCAATATCGACTACAGTACAATGAGAATGGTCAAAGCTAATCCCTGGAATAATAAATGAACGTGTGATTCTCTTCATCCCTCAACTCCCTTTCTGAAAAGACCACACAAATTCAGATATGCATCTACTTAGTTACATAAGTAATCAGTAGCCGCAGCTACCTATTTCCTATGTATGCAATTACTGCACATTTTAGAATTTTTTTCGCAGGCTTTCATCCATGCCTATTCTTGTACAGCTCAAGCAAAGGGAAGAGGGATTCCCATGGGCTGGATCCTGCAATCTCTTCTGCTAACAGTGGTGCTGTTCTCTATTACATGGAGTTTTCCTCCCAGTGCAAAAAGCTTGCTATGTTCCTTGTGAGTTGGGGTGCCTTACTGCAGTGGAGGAAAGTGCTGTTAATGGTACGGATCCACAGGGTAGAACACTGCAGATTTTCCCTTCCTACTGCACCCCTCATGTTACATCACATGCCATTCTTGGTGGTCTCTCCACCATCAAGAATTGCATGGGGAAGGGCCTCTGGGCCCGCAAAAGAATGGTGGAAGGTGGGAAGCTACATTGCACTACTATAATTTGTCAGTTAGTTGGAGTAAAACCCAGGCTTATATGAAGTTTTTTTTAAATGTGTCTGCAAACTAGACACATGCTCAGGTTTTCCAAGACACCTGCTAATTATGTACACTAGGATAGCCCTACGCAATGCTGAAATTGTTTGTGTGAATTTAAGGCCATTAACCGACAGTTGCTGTTATAAGATATGGTGTGCATGTGTGTACAGTCACATGCGCTTCATATTTCAAAGATGAACATGCTTATCTATTTTTACAGAAGCTACATTAATTGAATAGGTGCAAAAAACTCCCATTACATACTTGAAAGCTAACATCCTTTTTTTTAAAAATGCAACATACTTCTGAAAAGTTTGGACTAAAAGTACCACCCTGCTTTCTATTCCAAGAAAGCCAAAATTGCCATAATCAAGCACATACGCAGCAGGCTCTGACGCATAAAAGCTTATGTCACAAAAGATACGTTAGTCTTTAAGATGCCACCAGGTTTCCTTGTTCTGGCTGCAGCAGCTACCAGTCTGACACAAAGTTAAGGTGTTGATGACTTTACATGCACTGATGCCAAGCTCTACATCAACCAAATCAATTACATCATAAACCTGAGAAAAATCAGCAGCAAGTACCTATTGCTGCTCATACACAGATCAGTCAAACGGCTATACAAATGCAAACCAACTTTACACAACCCAATTACTGTTATTGTCCCAGCTACAGCTACCTTTTGGATCAACAAACCCATTTTGTAGCATTGTGTATCCCAGTTTACCTGCAGTGGAAATCCTCTGCCTTCTACTGACATCCCACTGGCAATGCTATGATTCTCTGCTGTGTGCTATAAGAGCACTTCATTCCATTATCGGGATACAAAAATAGAAATAAGCAGATAATTTAAAGAGGATTCAGCTGCTGTCTTCTATTGTAAAAAGCATGATCCTAGGAGACTATAAATCTGCATTTTGTAACATGCTACCTCACACAGCAATACAAAATTGATTTGAGGACATTTCTAATGTCATAGGCAGTTTGCAACATTTAAACAGTTCAAATACAGAATTAATCTTCAGTTGCAGAATGAGAGAACTCCATGCCTGTTATCTCAATTGTTCAACCAGCTAGAACATATCTAATACAAATGTCAAAGGCCTCTCTCTCACTTTCACTGCTGAAGATTGCCACTTGAAGTCTAATTGTGTTCCAAAGTAAACCACAGTAGTGGTTTTTGTAAAGCTTAGAGGTAAACTACAGTTAATAATAACAATAATAATAACAATAATAATAATAATGAGTTGGTTTTTATATGCCGACTTTCTCTACCATTTAAGGAAGACTCAAACCAGCTTACAATCCCCTTCCCTTCCCCTCCCCACAACAGACACCCTGTGAGGTAGATGGAGCTGAGAGAGCTCTAAGAGAGCTGTAACTTGCCCAAGGTCAACCAGCTACCTTCGTGTAGGAGTTGGGAAACAAATCCAGTCCACCAGATTAGCCTCCGCCGCTCATGTGGAGGAGTGGGGAATCAAACCCGGTTCCCCAGATCAGAGTCCACTATACCACCACCATTCTTAACCACTATACTACACCACTACACCACCACTATACCACGCTGGCTCTCTCAATTACATCATAGTTTTTGGCCTGCTAATCAGTGAACCTCACACTAAATTGGTTTTGTAATTGGAACCCTTGATGAGGCTTTGCAAATTAGTCCCAATGGTTAACCACTTTTTGACTAAGTGGAGCTACTCTTGAACAATTTGGTTACAACATCTGAAGAACATCTGAGAGATAAAATATTAAGCGGCTTCCCTCACAAAAATTGTTCTATCAGTCAATACATTGAACCCAACGTTTTGTATAATGTTGGTCTCTTTTACAGTTAAATCATGTTATTTCTTTAACTCACAACACACGTTGACTAATCCGCTTAAAATGCAGAGTTTGTTTTCTCACATTGGCTGAGGTAAACTGGAAGCCACCTGTTCATATCTTACCTCTGCCACAAACACTCTCAAGGCTCAATCACCACTACAAGGAAAGGGGTCGCCATAAGTCTGCTGCGACTTGAAGGCACTTTACACACACGCACACACATCTGCCTGATACAAAGATTACCAAGATAATGTGATGCACTGACATTCTAAAGTGCCAATTATGATGCGTACCACAACATCTTAAAATTTCTCAATCTGAACAACTTCATTCCTTGAGTATTAGGAGTAGAGAAAGCTCAACACCTACAAAGGAAACTAAGCACTGGAAGACATTCAAGATCTCAGTTTACTGCTCCTCAGTAAGGAAAACTGATTGTATGTTCCATGTTAGTAAAAAAATGCTGCTCAAGTACAGTACAGTAGATTGAACCCTCACAGATCTCAAAAAAGTTCTTAAGGATATTATGCAAACTGTCTTTCCACATTGCCACACCAGATGGATGGACATGCTTTAAAGTAAAAGCAAGATTTTAAGATTTTAATGGATCTCAACTGCACTTTAGTGCCCTTCTACAGTAGACACGTCTCCACTTACAGAACCAGAAAACTGTCTGAAGCACGCCGAATTTCATGGCCCAACTAGGGCAGTCTCAGCAGAGACTACATTATTTCAAAATGTACACTTGTCTTAACACTCCCAAAAATTAAGAAACATAGATACATACTGTATTTAGAGTTCAGGGGACCAATACCATCTTCATCTATAGTCTGTCCAAATGAAAGCAGGCTGACACGCTTCATTTTCAACAGTTTTGGAGAACTTTCGCGGACAGTACTACCAACATCCACAACCACATCTCCCGCCATGACAGAAGGCACAACTTTTTTTAGGAAATCCATGTTGAGTTCTGTCTTTTCTCCAGCACTGATTAATCCTTCAGCCAAGCTGCCCAGAATGCACGTCCAGGTACTTCTGCATACTTCCCTGAAGAGGCATTAAAACTGGCCTGTTTGTGCCTACTTTACATAGTGATGTCATACCAAACCTGGGTGGTGCTCAGTGAGGCAGCTGCTGTTCTCACAGATAACAGTTTATCACTCTGAAACATTTACTGGCCCTATAAACATAGTTACCAAAGCTTCCAGTACTACGCATTGCTCAGGATCAGTTCACTGAGACAACTTTAAGTTTAAAAACAGTTCCTGTATTTTATTTGCCTCAAAAGGAATGCCAGTGAATAGCAATTTCAAGTTGCAACTAGTTTTCCATTAAAGAAGGCGAAGTCGCTGGTGTTCTGCAATGCTTTGTTATCCAAAGATGTCACATTTATGCATAAGGAAACATACACAGCTCTTATTCCTATGCCACCTTTCTACAGGTATGCTCGACACAGTTGTGAATACACAAACAAATTTTAAAAATCGCTATAATCAGCCAGATGAAGGATAAAAATCCAGCAATCAATGAGCTATTAGATTTTTTGGAGTAACTTTTCTTATTAATCCCTACTACCTAACAAGGCAAGCAGCTGGTAAGTTGTCTAACATTTTCACTGCCTCATTTGCAGCAGCGGCAAGAAGCAATTTCATTATCTGACCAATGAGTTTACAATCCAATTTTATTAAAAAAGTATACAAATAATATCAACTAGATCACTTTATACTGAAATGCCTTACAATGCTATCAGCCCCACACAAGTTTGCTTTTACAAAACTCTTGCACCTCCCTGCATATGTGCAGATTTCTTCTATCATTTTTCAACTTCTTCACTTGCACTGTTATACAATCTCCTTGATAGGAAAGATTACGGACAGATCTCAATGAAAGACTTCCTCTCCCACCCCCAGAAATGTTAGTTCTCATTCTTCAGGCCAGTTCAAACACCTGCTTGATGTACTGAAGATGAATGTGAGCATCAGTCAGCCTCACTAAAAAGCCAACTGAGATGATGGAGGGATGGAGGGATGAAATAAAGAATACTGTATTCAACTGTGCCGTTCAGCAGGCTTAAGTTTCCATGAGAGGGGGGAGGCTATTTCTCCCATTGAATGGCAAAGTGGGGGAAGGGGGAAATTGGCAGAAATTGTCATCTCCACTGAAGAAAACTTAAGTGCCTTTAAGTCTTCAGGACTGCATGGTTGGATACAGGCCAGTGTTTGATCTCTGAGAGTCCATATACCACATACAAGTCACCATTTGATATATATGCAACCCATGAGCGCTGAACATAATCCTCTACAAAACACTGTATATTAGCAGCCTCTGGTCAAATTTCTCTTGTGTAATTACACTGGTAATTCTTAGCCATATTTGCACACCTGCCAAGCAGGAAATCATCGTCAGCTTAAATCAATCTGTGAGGCTAGTATGTTAACAGCAATATGTAAACAATAAAAATGCATGTACTCCCTATTCATATATCTGCAGCTTTTTAAATGATCAAATGCTCACACAGATGAATGTGCAAACAGAACACACAACTAATGGACATCACTATTTCACACACACAAAACCTACCACAACTTTAGCTACAAATCATCTATCTGGATTTATGAGTGCTGGGTTGACTGGCCAAGCTGAATTTCATTATATGCACCATTACACATCAAGATGAATACTCTTTGCTAAGAAAAACTTACATATAAAATACTTGCACTAGCTATTTGCAACCACTGAAGTACATTGATATTTTTGCATGGTTAACCAAACACAGAATTTACATTCTGAAGTATGTTTGCCATCCTGAAAATGCACTATATTAATAGATCTTCAGTATACTTGTGACCCTGACAAGACTCCATATCTGGCCTAAGATTTAGATTTCTGTGATTATCCCTGAAATTCACACAAAATATTTTCATTAAAGCAATATGCACAATTCTACCCATTTAGATTGCAGAGATACACATTACTTCTTTACCCATAAACTGACATTGCCTTTACTTTGTACCTATTCGTCCATGTTAACACCCATTTATATAAAAGGTAATAGTTTTTAAAAGTCTCCCATAAGCATTTAAACCATAATTTCTATCACATGCAAGTCTTTCGCTTTAAGCAAATGGAACAGATAAGTAATCTCAATGCTTACAAACATCTTGTGTTGGTTCACCAACTATCAACATGTTTGGAAAAAACAGATGTGCAAGTGATTAAAAGAGCAAAGTTTGATTCAATATAAATTCTGAAACCCATTCATCTACTCTACTGGGTCCTCTAGCTATGGAAGTTCACAATTATGTATTATTTTTGAGCTGGCTACTTAGAACCATTGTGGAACATACACATAACCTTTTCTCATGCAATCGCTTCTCAACAGGTCATGAGAACAAATGCCAGCATGCAACAATAAGAACAAGATGACAATATTCCTAACAGCAGTGTCTGGTAATACAAGACTGGAGCACCTGATTGTATATCTGATGTTATTAGGTCCTATAAAAAGTGTTACCTAAGGGGGGGGGGAACGGGATTCTGAAAATGTCTTTTGAGTCCGTGCTCAACCACCAAGTTAATACAGCTCTCCAACTCCCTACTTTATGGGAATCAACTCCAGCAGTATATTTAAGAGAGATTTATATTTGCAATTTTAAAACAAGCATAAGTACATTAACATAGCAAACGGTTAAGTTCTACAATATAATTTATTCCAAATTGTGGCTTTATTGTGTTTTTCAAAAACCAGTCAACCAGGTCCAGCTTCCTCTGGATTAACTGTTAAAAGATCACAATTTGTTGCAGTAGCACAGCTATGACCACACACGACATCTCAAGAACTAGTAATCGGACTTCACCTCAAAAATTTGGTTTTATACTCCATCAGTTCTCTCCTCTTTTTAAAAAATCCAAGATGATCCTTGGAATTCAGCTACAAAGAAACCCAATAAAGTACTGAAGGTAGGGCATCCACTAGAATACTGAGCTCCCAATGAGCATGAACTCTAACCTGGATGGCCCAGGATAGATGTCAGAACTCAGAAGCAAAGTAGGGTCAGCCATGGTTAGCAACCGGATAGGAGACCACCAAGGAAGTGTGCAGTTGCTATGCAGTATGCAAAGACAGCAAATGGCAAACCACCTCTGTTTGCCTCTTGCCTTGAAAACCCTATATCAGGGGTTTCAAACGCAATTGTTACGAGGGCCGGATATAAGTGCCACTTGGTCGGGCTGGGCCATGCCTCACTACCCCAGAGTGGGGGGGGTGTAGCTGGCTCGCAGGCCAGATAAGAGCTCTCAAGGGGCCGGATCCGGCCTGTGGGCCTTATGTTTGACAACCCTGCCCTACAGGGTTGCTGTAAGTTGGTTGCAACTTGACAGCACTTTTTACTAATGAGCACGAACTTTTCATGTAGTGTAACAAACAGCTTTCTATGCAGAGGATAAGTATGTAAAGGAACTAAACATTACTTCGGAGGAAACAGGAGTTCCATGTACATAAAATGATTCTGGATTGCTGTTCTCTTAAGAAATGCGGCCCTCTAAGATTTTAGCCAGACAAAGGTCTTTCCCAGCACCTGCTACATGATTCTTTAGCAGGAGATGCTAGGGACTTTCTGCATGCACAGCACATGCTCTGCCACCAAGCCACTGCTCCTTTCTGACCCCTGCTCCAACCCAATCCCACCCCTCCTTTCTACTAAAAAAAAAATACTGGGATTGTGTCAATCTCTCATCAGGAATGCATTAATTCAAAAGGAATAGTGCCAGTTCACTTCTATTATTTTTGTACCATCTACATTATCCATCAGAATATGTTTAATTATATTTGAAGTTTTTAGTCTTCCCCACTCATAAAACTTGCATAATTTTGCTTTTACAAAACATTATTTTAATCCTGTCTTTGTAATTCTAACTTTACCCCCCCATTTCAGATGCAGAGAGCTAAAAGATGTATTATGCTGATTATAATTACAGATTACAGTATGCCATCTGCTGAAAAGGGTTCTATAAAATGGTACTGAACTGTAACCAGCTGAGCTTCACCTGCTAAAATCTAGATCTTTGTGCTGATAAAGCAATGTTCCTTATCTACAGCTTGGCTTGCCAGCATTGTGCTGATTATACATTTTAAAGGGGAACTGCAACTACATTCCTTGCACTGAGGATACTGCAAATTTTCCATTCAGGAATTAAGGAGAAAAATGCAATGTCATTCAGCCTAGTAAACAAAGGACAACAGCATATTGCAGATTACAGAAAATAAAGCACATTTCGTGACTAGCAGCAAAGAAGCTGAAATCAACACACATTTAATGGGCTCAGCCAGGACACACACATATACTGAAATATATGAATTTGTTACTGCAAGTTTCCTCCCACTCCGTGTGCCCAAGCAGAAGAATGCCCCCTCACCTCCAAGAACCAACTGCATCATGCAGGTTCTATTCTTAGCATCCCACTATGTGTTTTATCAACAGCAGTCTCTGTATAATGGCATTATAGTTTCAAATATTATTCAGGTTCTTTTAAAACAAACACCATTCACTTAAGAGTGGCATACCAAAGAGTTTTTTGTTTCAACAAGATATTTTTTTAATTTATTTAGAGAGGCTGACTGGCCCATCAAGCTAATCAGATCACCTGCAACCCCCAAATCTGTGATCCAGGAAACCAGGAGTTTCCAGCTGGGAATCAGAGTTTTAGTTTTATGGCAAATATCTTGTTTGGGAATGCTTTATTTAAAGTTTTATTTAGAACTACAAGGCTCAGTGGTCTCTAGTTTTTATTTGTGACTCGAGAGCCAGCCAAAAGCAGCAAACCAAACCATTAATACAAACTTGCTTAACTAAAAACAATAGAATCAGGAGACTTCTGTGGCAACCTCTCCCCCCAAAAAAACTTTTGTAAGGATAGGCAGAGTAGGTTATTCATTTTAACAGCCAGAATAGGTAATGTATGACTCTGGCAACTAACCCAAATTAAATCTCTAAGCTTTCAAGGAACACAACAAATATCAAAAATGTGTACGTGAGACCGGGAGACCATGCTTTACTTTAAGAGGCTGCCTAGACTGACATCTACTGGTAACATTTTAGAATACTCAAAGCAGCTTCAGAGTGAGGGCTATAGTGGAAGAAAAGAATATGAAAGGGGACCGGTCACTCAGAGATTATTTGATTTTTAATCTCACTTTTCAGCCAAAATTGACTCTCACCAAAATCAAATGAATGAAACCAAATGATATGCCACTGGAAGGGATGCTTTATTAGAGAAACACAGCCAGTTCTTAACATGCATCAAACAAAGTAAGGCAGAAAACAAGTTTGAAACAGCCAACTTCAGTCATGATCCAAAAAGGATTCATCCCACTAACAGTTGGATTTCTCAGTTAATGCTTATGATCAGTCCTTGAGGCCACAGCAAATGAAGGTCAGAAAACAGGTAAAACTACAGGCCTGAACACATTTCAGAGATTGACTGTTTCCACTCCTAAACCCTGAACAGAATTCAGCATAAAACTCATCCTTCCAATAAGTAAGCAACTCCAGAATTTGGAAGGGCAGTTTCAGAGATAAGACAGTTCATTCAAATGCACAGCAGGCTGTGGAAGAACAAATTATTTCAGAACATTTTTTGTATGTTTGCCTTTCACACAACAATCCCAGGACTCCAACTTTCAAAAAAATATTGCAACTTTAATGTCTTACATATTGTAAGAGCAGGTCTATAAATGTTACAGAGCACAGGTGTACACAGCAGTATAAAACATTACCCTGCACTTCAGCGCTGAATTCAATCAGTAATAACCCTGGACTTCAATTAAGCATATGAAACATGCATAGATATCATAATATCTAATAATGATTCTTTATTTAATATGCATCTAGCTCCATACATGCAAAATAAATGCTGTGTTCTACTCCTACTTTTGCACCGCCCAACAATATCTTCAATGCCCTGAGTTAAGCCTTCCATAAATATAAAACACACTCTACATTTCCCCATGTACATGTAAAACTATCTTCTGCTTTCAACATTTTGCTCATTAAAAAAGTATTCCTACTAGCAGAATAGAACACCACGCCTCACCTAGCTACAAGAAAGCTAGAATACGGTACAGAAAGCCAATGTACACCTTGTCATTTCTAGAGCTTTCTAAAAGGTTCGACATAAGGCCTGTGCATAGACCATGACAGGCTATGTAAATTAAAAGAAATCACCATTCAGAAGCATGAAAATGACCCTAAAAGAGACAACGAAGGGGAGAACCACACTTCTCCAATCAGGGTTATGTTTTTAAGGTTAACAGCCCGGCCATTTCAAGACCAGAGGTTGTTTTTGTTTTGTTTTTACGTTCTTCTGCTTCTCCTACGTAAACAGTACTTGGATGCCTCCATCCTGGACCAAGGCCTCACAGAGAGCCTTTCAATTTTCTTTTCCATCCATCACTTCCTATTAAGGAAAGTTCCCTTGGCTGTTACGCATTCTGATGTTTTAGCCAGGGAACTGAGAAACTAAATATTCTACATTTGCGGTAAATGAAAGGAATAAAAACCCAAAGCCTTCTGAAATGAGCAGACAATTTCAGATCACAGAAAAGAGGTAAAGATCTCTGCAATCTCCATTAAGTCCCAACTAATCCTACAACCAAAAAAAGCTTTTGAGTAGGGCTACAACACAGATCAATCAATGTGAGTAACCTGAATATGGCACAGTTACAAGTTTTAAATACTAAATTACAAAATGTGTGGCCAGTTGATAATGGAGGCATTTGCTCTTCTCTTATGTTTCTTCTAAGAAGATGCCTCCACATGCCACAGTAGTCATTAAGTAAAACAAGTTTTTTTCCAGAACTGTTTTATTCACAGGCAAATTGAATCAATGACAATATTTGTGGTTAATCAACTACAATTTCTTTAATCAGGCAAGTGTTCCTGTTTTATCTATATTGATCCCCTCCAGGGTTGCCCCACAGCAGCGAGCAACCCCTAGGAGGAACTGGGGGTGATCTAGGGATGCCAGCCTCTAGGTGGGACCTGGGGATCTCCCGGAATTACAGCTCATCTCCAGAAATTAGTTCCCCTGGAGAAGATGGACATTTTGGAGGGTGGATTCCATGACAATATACCCCAATGAGGTCCCTGTCCTACCCAGGCTCCATTCCCAAATCTCTAGAAGTTTCCCAACTTAGATCTGGCAACCCTACCCCCCATCCCCTACAAGTGGCTAGGGGGGACCGGGCAACCCTAGGTCAAGGCCTGGCACACCAGCATGCTAATGCCACTTTCAGTAACAACCGGACATGGCATCTTTAGACGGACTAGGATTTTATTTCAATTTTATGATTACAATAACAGATCAGCCAGCAATAATATGATTGGAGTCGGCAATACATAAAAGAAAATATATACATACAGTAAAAATTCATCGCCTCATTAATCTAACTTCCATGATATGTGCAGAATAAAAAGATTTAACCAGGACCTTTCTTATTAAACAGGCCAAAGAACAGAATTTAGCTGCCTTAAGAGTGGTTTAATTGGAATGATCTGGAAGGAGAAGGGACAGATAAAATTTGTCAGATCTGCCTGGAAAATTGGATGGGATTGGGGTGATAAATAAGGAATGAATGTCATTACAAAAAAAGCAAACAACATAATCTTACTTGATTAACTGTTATAATTGCATTTGATTGGCAAGGAAAACACACTGAGAATAGGGGGAACATGAATATCTGCCTACCAGAAGAGCTGAGGGAATTCTACGATTTACAAAAACTGTACGGTTTTACCACAGAGTTTTTGTAAATTGCTAGAAAATCCTCGTGTCATTTCTGGCTTTTACCAGAAGTGACATAAGCATGCTGGCAAGCAGTGCAGGCCCCCATAGCCCCCCTCCCCTCGGTCCATTTACACAGATTAGCATGCAGCCCAATGTTATGCATGTTTACTCAGAAGTAAGCCTCATCAAGTTCACCAGACTTACTCCCAAGTGTGCAAAAGACTGCAGCCTAAAGCTAGCAATTAAAACAAAATAATATTAATAAAATGAAACCTTTAATTTAAGATTATTCAACTAACGGCAGTATCTTGGTATCACAACTTAATCTTAAAAAACTGAAAGCTGAAGCAAACCACTGCCCTAAAATATGAACAAATATAATTCATGTGGCATTAACTACAGCATTCTTATGAAACCAAGAACAATACTGTTATTGAATTAAGCTACTCCCACTAAACAAAGTGCAGAATACATAAAGAGTTCTTTCCCCCTCAGCCACTGCCCTAAATGTCTGGCACATCATTGTGTGTTGCCAAAAGGCAAAACAAGTTTTTGCTTCCTGTAGTCCTACTTCTTTACCTAACGTTTCCTTGAATTTAGAATTTACTCTCCAAACTCACTGCATGCTGCAAGCTTTAATTTTTTTAACTTAGTTTGAACTTGTTTACCCAGAAAACCCTGTTCAGAAGTTCATTTTGATCCATTAAGTTATCATTGTTTCTGTACTGCCGGATTCTAGCTCATGAAGCAGTGTTTTATGAATAGCTATTAATGCAGCTAAGAGATCTACAGATGCAGCAGAATGAGGATTGTCTCACATCAAATTGTAAATAACAGAATACCATTTTTGAATGTTCATCCCACTGCTGCAAGTAGAAAGCACAGGAGGAGTAGAAACTACTTTTCCATTTGCAAGTGTTCCTTATTCTAATTTATAGTCCTCCACCTGCAGTTTGTACTCCATTCTGCCATTCTTCCACCTCATTCATGTGAGTAGTGATGGCCACCCTTGACTCTTTAGTGTCAACAATGAGTCAGACTTTCCAAACTTCATCAGGCACCTTATAAGTACACTTAGAAGTCAGTGTTTGAGGATAGAAAAGAATGAGTAAAAGCATTCATCGATTCAACTTTTTTTGGCTACCCAAGAAGCAGTCGTTCTGTTTATCATCATTACACGGTAATAGTAAACAGACTGGCTCCATATGGATGGTAAAAGCAGCAAAACTGGGTCAACCCAAAGTAGGGTTCTCTACCTACTCACTAGATATGCAGAAAAACATAACTCCGTTAGTTAACAAAGAAAGGAAAACTTAAAATACACTTGCATTCCAGAAAGCATAGACAGCTGAAAGCAACTGAAAGTCAGCTGAAGGGAAAAATAAAAGAGGTGGAAGATTCATCCAGCTCAAGCCTCTGAGAGCTTACAAAGCCTGAAGAGGGGAGAGGATGCAATTTCCAAGTTGTTACTTCTGAGATTTCTTTAACACCCCACGTTTGTTCCCTCTTAACAGCAAAACCTGTAGCCCTGTGCCAAATAACATACTATAATAAGATCAGCCAGGAGAAAAGAGATTTTTTTTGAGGTATCTAGTGGGAACACCCAGGTATGGGACTCCTAATTCAGCTTGCAGAGAAGGAAAAGTCCCACAATACAAAAACAGAAACACTGCACCTTCGCACTGCCATGGAAATCTTGCTGCATGAGTGCACAACACAGGTGCAAAGATTGCCAAGCGGCTGCTGTTTAGAGCATAAACGAGAACTGGAAGGCAGGTTCGTATGATGCTAATAATAACTCGTATTTATGGCAAAGGAGGAAGGATCTTAATGATGAAGAGAAACCTGGGTTGGGAATGCACATGCATGACTGTACCCATCCCCTGCCCACAACTTGGGTACAGGGAAGCAAGCACTATGTCACTTGCTACAGCTTAAACACCAGAGAAATTTCATGGGAGGGGGGAAAGGCAAGTTTTCCCTGGCCTGCTTTCCTCTTGGGTATCCATTGATTTGATTAAATGCCTTACTACAGTTACTTGCCAAATCCACATATTTTCAAAGAATAAAAAGTGGTGAGGATAGAGATGTGCACGCGGATATATCTGGTGCAAATATATACCCTTATCAGTATTCTTCATGTGTATTCCAGATTCCTGAGAATACCAGTATCTGGGTCCCAATTTGTTTCTGGGAATATTTGGAATATCCAAGGCAGGCACTATATAATATCCTCATTCTAAAAAAAAAAAAAAAACACCCTTCAGCTGAACCCCAGCACCTCTTGGCACAATTCTGAACAGAAAATATAGTGCCAAAAATGTTATTGCTTCTTGCAAAAAGCAAAACCCCACAAATATAACTGAAACAAAGAGAGACATTAAGAGAGCAGATGCCAGTATGTCAATTAGAACAAGCAGAACCCACAGAAGCACCTAAAATGCATGCTGCTGGTGTTGTGTTTCTTCTTTACAAGGGGTAGCAGAAAACAAGAGCCTCCGTGGTGAAGGGCAGCAGATCTTGAGGCTCCTCCTACGAGCCAGTGACTATATAGGCTACAGACTGCAGAAAGACAACCTGGGTGCCTCAAATCCCCTCCCTCTCGCTTTCTGAGGCCTTCCTTGGGGAAGTGATGTTAGTGTATTTGTCTGTGTCAGTGTCTTGCAACGTCCGGCTAGCTGCCTTAGTACCATCTTGCTAGGTTGGTTTGGCTTAGATTCTCTGGTTTGACATTGACCCTGGATTCTGCTTGGCTTGCATGGTTTGAAGTTGGTTCTTGCTGGGCTTGCAACAGCATCCTTTGCTTCAGCTGGGGTGGCGTGGATTGTCTGGGTTGACACTGGTTCTGTTGGGCTTGCTAGTTCTGATTCCATTGGGAGACTTTTGGTCAGTGTTTGCTTGTTCTTGTGTAGTTGGCTACTGACTCTGCCCCAGAGAAAGCATGGATTTTTTTCTCCGTAGGAAACAACGCAGACAAGTAGGATGGTTGGGGGCACCTTGTTCAGGGGCCTGTAGAATTGGATCCCTTGGTCCATTTTGCTTGAAACTTGGAGATGGGAGTCTTTAGCAGACAGGCAGTACTAGGTCCCTGTAATTTATGTCACTGGTTGAAAAACAGTCTCTCCAGCCCTCCCTGAAAAATTCCCCCATACAGAATAATAAAATGTAAATAATTCCAGAATCCCACCCACCCAAAAGACAGGACCTGAATCCTCAACTGTACAGTCGCTATTAGAGAATATCATCACTTGGATATCTGATGTGGGATTTGTTTTACATTATGAACTTTGAACATCTGTAACAATCTGTTCCCAGCAAATCATAGATTCAACATGAATAGAAAGAGTTCTGTTCCCAACAGCTCACACTTCCAAACCTTAGTAGACTCTCTTAATTTCCACGGAAGGTATGTGTACCTTTCTGAACATACTATGGGTGGGCTGAAAACAGGTACTAAACAGATATTAAAAACGTTAATGGGCGTCTCCTGTATGCCATCATGCTGGTTTCATTACATGAGCATTTATTTCACTGATGAAACACTAACAATCATGGCCCAGAGCTTGAAGAAAAGAAATACTGTGATTACTTTCATGGATCGGTGTATCTATTGGAGGACAGGCTGCCTGTCACCTCTTCAAAGTGTCATTTCACATACATATTTGAGAAAAAATTCCTGCTTTCAGCAAAAGTTATCGAGAAATATTTATCACTTATTTAAGAGACGAAAAGCCAAATGTACTTTAAAAAATACATCAGAAGCCAACCCCAATTAGTGTTCAAGAACCCTGCATTTTGCAAATGCGTGGATCAAATAAAATATTGCAATGCAACACTTAAGGGCAAAACAAAGAAGAGTTGGTTTTTATATGCCGACTTTCTCTACCACGTAAGGAAGACTCAAACCGGCTTACAATCACTTTCCCTTCCCCTCCCCACAACAGACACCCTGTGAGGTAGGTGGGGCTGAGAGAGCTCTCACAGAGCTGTGACTTGCCCAAGACCACCCAGCTGGCTTCATGTGTAGGAGTGGGGAAACAAATCCAGTTCACCAGATTAGCCTCCACCACTCACGTGGAGTAGGGAATCAAACCCGGTTCTCCAGATCACCACTCCAAACCACCGCTCTTAACCACTACACCACGCTGGCTCTTTTCAATAGTTTGGTAGAATCAGAATTATATTAAATAAGAGCAGGTAATAAAATACAATATCAAATGTTCCAGTAGCATAATCAAGAACAGGTGAACTTGGGGTGAGGGAAGCAGAGATTAAAACAAGGGTACAACTTCTAGAACTGAAAATTATACAAGAGGATAGCCTTACCAATGCGAAGCCATTTATTATCAACAGCGTACAATCCAAGTTATCTGGGATGGGCCCATCATGATATATTTTTTTCCTAGAATCTGAGCTTGTGCTTTGAATATGCAAAAGTAGGCACAAAGATGAAAGAAAGCTCTTGGTCACCAGCTACACCGAGTACAAGGAACAGGTGTGTAGAAAGCTAGGGGGAAAAATAAGAGGAAAAGAGTATAGATTAGTAACATGTATTTAATTTATATCCTACAACTTTGGCCCAAAAGTGGCTCTTAAGGCAGCTTCAACAGCTTGGTCAGCAGGTTTGACAAAGAGGTCAACTACTTACCCCTTTGCCAAGAGGCAAGGAACCTTATCTCAGTCAATGATATAAATTAAACCTATCACCAATCTATTTTCTCTCATGGATTGAATAATTTTGTGTACATAGAACTAAAAAATTACACCATTTTTAAAGCACTATTTCCTACAAACCATGACACATGGTGGAATAATGTTTACCAGACATATGGCAGGTGTGTAATCTGCCCTGACAAGATTATACATGGGTAGAGTGCCCTAATTGGAATGAAGAAGGCTACGTAAGCTTTTGTTCCTTCACCCCTTTGTATGTCAAAAAGGCACTTCAAATTCCATCTTAAAAATGAGGTGAATGAAGTAAAGACCACTTTTCTCTGTGAATACTACTTACTACTTTTATAGATACATCACGACGGTATCTGAAGAAGTGAGCTATGGCTAACGAAAGCTCATACCCTGCCAGAAATTTTGTTAGTCTTTAAGATGCTACTGGCTCTTTTCTACCAGTTTTATAGAGCTAATCAAACCATACACAAAACAACGAAGTCCTTTTTAATGTAGACATAGCTGTGCTTCATTAGTGACCCACTGAAAAAGTTAGCGAGAGCACTAATGTCAGTTACACACTTGTTTTAACTTGCTTAAGCTGCAGAGAATTTCTCCTGTTCCCCTTCCCTACCAGGGAGCTACAGCAAACATTGTAATGTTTAAGAGACTTACTGTGCAATCCTATGCAGAGTTGCACCAGTCTAAACTCACTGAAATTAATGGGCTTAGACTGGGTTAACTGTGGAAAGGACTGCACTGTTATTAATTTCACCCTGGAGGCCGCTCAAGCAAATTTTAACTGCTTACGACAATTCAAGTCTCAACATGCAACAAGATTGCTTACATCTTGTTTAAGGCTCAAAAAGAATATTGTTAGTTATCACAGTATGAAGAACTCTAGACATAAACAGAACTGTACTCAAAAACAGTTTTATCGGTGTGCTGATAGAAGAATTTACTGATTTCCTTTTAGCAGTAAACAATGGAAAACAAATTAAACATGGGAAACCCACTCCCTCTTAATCATCCTCCACATTTTATGCACAATTGATTTTACTTCCTGATCAGTTGTCCAGCAGCACAAGATAAAAATCAGTGTACAGAATACATAGCACAGACAAGAACAGATGTAGAGACCACAAAACTTTAATTGTAAGTATCACTTTGCAAATAACTTTATGTAAAAAACAGTTCATTTTGCCTATGACGGGGCTTCAATAAACTAATTACTATGAGCTGTACCTATCTGCAATATAAATGGTGAGGGAATCTTCCCTTGCAAGTACCCTTACCTGAAAGATTATATTTTAACATTATCACTTCGATGAGTTTTGACACAGTCCACAGGAAACTGATCCAGCACAAGCTCCACAGAAATAAATGGGAGTTGGGACCTTTGCAAGTCAGGCTTTTTTATCACTTTGCACAGAATGATTTAATACCTGTAGTTTTACTGAACATTCTTAAAGGTTCTTCTCAGGTAAACAACCCCGACCACAGACTGTGAAGGCAAGAAATAGGGACTATGACTTCAAAATGTAAAGAATAATATGACCCCTTCTGTACCCTTCCACCATTCTTTACATAATGTTGCTATCACTCAACCAGAGCTTCAAATCTACTAATATTTTCCTCAAGCTGCAAAGACAATATCCATAGGCTTGTTGCCTGAAGTTCCCATCCTGAAACCTCTACTATATTTTATATGTAACACTTTCCTAGCGAACCTCAAACAGAGTTTACTACCTCTGAAAGGCTAGGCTTTTTACATGTATAACTGCTGGACCGCTGCAGAGGAAATTCATATTGGCAAGTAGGGGGATAAGCCTGAAGCTTAATTTTAAATCTGCATAGCCACTCGATACTATAATTCTCACTCTTGGCACAACCTGCTACATATTTAATTTCTAATTTCTAAGTAAGATTAGACAAAATTTGTATCATTCACCAGCCCTGAGTAATAGTCAGCAACAATGTATGGTTATAAAATAGACATTGTATCCTAAAACCTTTACTTTTTAATCTGAAGACTCAGTGTGCAGATGTCCTCGCAAGTGGCCTGCCATGTCTATGCTGAAACATTAAAAATCCTCAAAATAATCTTCTAGACAAATTCTTACAATCCAAGTTTAGCTGTAGAAGACTGGAAGGATAAGTTCTCGATCTACTGCATCTTCTGAGTGCTGCTGTACATACACAAGGGTAAAATCTATTCTTAAATGGTCACTGCCAATGGCTAGAACTGCCCACATGTACCTGGACTTGCAATCTGAGCTATGGAACAGTTAGACATTCAGTGAATTAACTTGGAATTAACCCCAGCTTGCAGAACCCAGAATGTACAAATCTACCAAACAAGCACTGAAGTATGCCAGATAGTAAACAAACACTTCGGGTTTTTTTACTGCTCTAGACTAGACCCCAAAATGGACGTTTTCCTAAGCACCTGAAAGGCTGCAGTATGTGGTCTGTTTGTGGCATGTACTGCCCAAGGCTTAAATATATAAATAGCTACCTAGTTGACACACCCACATCAACATTTTAAACCTTCTCACTGCCACATCCAGTGCTATTATAACACATCCCCCTTAAACGTCAGGCCTGGGGGCCATATAAGGCCCACAAAATCATTTGGTCTGGCCCTTCACGGGTCCTGGCAGATCTCTAGCTCAGAAGGATCTAAGACTGGCGATCTGCCCCCTTCCACAGACAAGAACAGCTTCTATTCAAGGCAGATGTGAGTTTGTTTTGCCGAGAAAAGGAACCTTCTTTCCCCCTTGCAGAAGAGTCATTAGCTATGGAGCTGTTAGGATCGCCCAAGAAACTGTGTTAACCCTTTCCCACCCGGGCCATGGAGAAACGTATTCCCTCTATATTACAAGAGGGCTGGGGGCGGACGTGGCGACAATGGAGAGGTTAAAGAGGGCAGGGCTAGAATGTGTGGGAGTGAGTTCTTAGCCAGTGTGTCCTCATTTCATCCCTGCAGGCGGAAGTAGCAGGAGCTGGCTGTAGAATCTGGCCCCGACCATATGGAGCAGGAGCAACTCGTAAGGACTGCTTTCGCCTGACACATAAAACTAGCTTAGGGTAGGCACAGGAACAAACCGCTAGTGGGAAGGAGTTTCACAAGAATACTCAGAGAAACATAATGGAATGACCAGCAACAGGGCTTTCCCATAATGCATTCCCCATGACAGGAGGGCATTCTGATAGCATACAAGCCGAATGCTTTGCTAGATCACACTCAAAAGCACAACACTGTTTTCTGAGAGGCAAAGAAGCAAAGCGTGCACCATCCAGGTCACCGCTGCTCCAAACTTACTAATGGAATAACCTTGTAGCCGAACACTATCGCTCCTCCCTGCTTTGGTTCTCAGGAAGTTAAGAGAGCTCCGCAAGGCTGGCAAACAGCAGCCTTCAGGCTCACACAACAGGCCAACATTAAGTGTAAGCGGACCATGCTTTCCAACAAACTTTCTCTCGATGTCAAAACTCCCTAGAAGTAATGCTATTTTAAATGTAAAACTTGAGTTTTGCTTTAAAAAAAATGTTTAAAAGGATGTCAGACATCAAGTCCTAGAACAATGCCATCATGAGACCGATAGATTTCTTTAAATTCAAGCAGTGGAGATGCAGGCAACCATTTCATAACAATGCATATTCCTGGTTGTTATGCACCCCCCACCGCCCTGACCTGGATGGCCCAGGCTAGCTTGATCTCATCAGAACTCAGAAGCTAAGCAGGGTCAGCCCTGGTTAGTATTTGGATGGGAGACCTTCAAGGAAGTCCAGGGTTGCTATACAGAGGAAGGCACTGGCAAACCACCTCTGTTAGTCTCTTGCCTTGAAAACCCCATAAGGGGTCACCATAAGTCGGCTGCGACTTGACAGCACTTTACACACACACACGCACCCCCCACCAGTCTGCTCTTGTAACACGTACTATCACTGATATCATTTTAAAAACAAGTAAAAGGATTCTAGCCAGGATATAGTTGACAGTAAGAGTTCCTTAAAGCATTTTTCATTGTACATGACCTGCAACATCTGCTCGCTACAGTTCCTATTTAAATGCTCTCTGGGCTATTCAAACACTTCCTCCAAAATGAAGTCCACTCATAGAATATCGGGCAATATTGCAGGAGCTAATATTGCAACAGAGTAAGCTAGCCATTTCCTATCTATGAACAAGGCTAGGATCTCATACAGGAGAGCCAGCATGGTGTAGTGGTTAAGAGTGGTTGTTTGGATTGGTGGACCCTAATCTAAAGAACTGGGTTTGATTCCCCACTCCTCATGAGCAGCGGACACTTATCTGGTGAACAGGGTTGGTTTCCCCACTCCTCCACATGAAGCCTTGGGTGACCTTGGGCTAGTCACAGCTCTCGTTTGAGTTCTCCCAGCCCCACCTACCTCACAGGGTGTCTGTTGTGGGGAGAGGAAGGTGATTGTAAGACGATTTGATTCTTCCTTAAGTGGTAGAGAAAGTTGGCATATCAAAACTAACTCTTCTTATTTAATATAAATCCAGCATCAAAAACATGTAAAGTGTCTACAGACAGCCAATTTCCCTTATTCTCATACCACCGTCCTGTGCTTTTAAAACACACACACACAGCCTTCACTAATTGGTTAAGGAACTCAGCTTCAGGGTGTGGCAGACATACTGCAATTCAACACTATAGGTAAAATATTGTCGAAGGCTTTCACGGTCAGAGTTCATTGGTTCTCGTAGGTTATCCGGGCTGTGTAACCGTGGTCTTGGTATTTTCTTTCCTGACGTTTCGCCAGCAGCTGTGGCCGGCATCTTCAGAGGAGTAACACTGAAGGACAGTCCTTCAGTGTTACTCCTCTGAAGATGCCGGCCACAGCTGCTGGCGAAACGTCAGGAAAGAAAATACCAAGACCACGGTTACACAGCCCGGATAACCTACGAGAACTATAGGTAAAGATCTATCTAAATCGTGGAATAAATGACAGAACATACATGAAGAAAAACTGGAGGAGGAAAAGGCCAGCATTCAGGAAGCCAAAATACATCAAGAGATCACTGCCACAGGAACACTGAAGGAAGTTAAGCCAAACACATCTATGACAGCTAGCATTGCTAACAACCTGAAGAAAAATGTCTTGCCTTTTAATAGATGCTTAACTTGTGGAAATGGGCAGTTGAAGTTTCTCACGGCAGAGCTAAATAACATCCCACTAAATATCTATTAAAGGGACATGACAATTTTTCTCCAGGCAGTTGACAACCCTGTGATAGTACATGAAACTTAATAAAACCATACTATTAGGGCAAGAGAAGGCAGAATGAGTTAAGTACCAACTTAGCTTTCAGGCCCAAAACTGAGTACAGGAGAGAGAGTTACCCAGATTATACAATACAGAGAAACAGAAACTTCCATCAGATACTACAAACATGACATTTCCATTGCGATGTTTGAGCAAGTTCCAATAAGCCTTAATTAGAATAGCAATGAATGGCTAAAAAGTAGAATTACTTTTCATTTGTTAAAGTGTTTTGCCCAGAGGTATTCCACAATTGAGGGTTCTTTGTGTGTGTGTAAAGTGCCTTCAAATCGCAGCCGACTTATGGCGACCCCTTTTGGAGTTTTCATGGCAAGAGACTAACAGAGGTTGTTTGATAGTGCCTTCCTCTGCACAGCAACCCTGGTATTCCTTGGTGGTCTCCCATCCAAATACTAACCAGGGCTGACCCTGCTTAGCTTCTGAGTTCTGACAAGATCAGGCTAGCCTGGGCCATCCAGGTCAGGGCAGGGGGTTCTTTAGAAATATGTAAATAGACTAGAAAGCTGCTAGTGCAGCTATGACAAAGATGATATACTGACAAAGCATGCTGCTGCGCACATTAACCTCTATCGCAATTTAGTCACAGATGCTCTGCTTTCTCATAATCTTCAGCTTCTTACATATGACCTCTCAACTGTGCTACTACTTCTTCCTTATCTATGTCCCACATTCTCATTTTCTGTACAGCTTTGCTCATTTCTCTCCCAACAAACTTGTCCACAAGTGTATACACATACACACATGTGTGTATGCATGCTCTTGTAACTGTGCACTAGGAATGGAGTAGAAAAGGAGGAAGTATTAGAATGACAAAACAGTGACAAAAAACAAAAGATTACATAGCCTTTTGGGGGGGAATTATACACATACATCCTAGTCTCTGGAAAGTACATATGCTTCTTCAAGTTGTTTCCATTTTTAATTGTTCCATAAGCTATATTTCTCAGCCACAGAAAACGTCTTTATGACATTGGGGGTGTAACAAAGTCTCTGACACATACCAGATTTTCTAGCAAGTTAAGGTGACGAAGAATCACAGTACT